>NW_009596623.1:52098-74752 GCF_000690535.1 Cariama cristata
CCTGATGCCCATCATTCTTGAAGAGTAATCTGTTCTTCATCCTTTCCTCTGGAAAGCTGAAGTGATGTAGAATAGCATCTCTTAAGAATATATCCTCCAATATTAGAGCACGTTCTAGAAGTCACAAATGGAATATTTGCAGTTATTTTTTGCATTTATATGGTGCTAGTTGCTTCTGTAAAAAGAATTTTCTGGAAACTATTGGTAACAAGCAAGAAAGCCAAAAAATTCAAAATGAAGAAGAGAGGGGCTTCCCCCCCCCCCTTTTTTTTTTTGAACCATTTTTCTTAGATTATCCTAACATCTAAAATCAATATTTTCCTCCTTACTTATTTTCTTCAGTAACCCAGCTTCTGGGCATGTTTTATACAAGGCAAAGTGAAAGGCTTGGCTTTGAAGTCACAGCAAACTCACTGGCCAAGTGCATCAGCAATTCACGGAAATACACATGAAGGCATAGGGCAGAGAATTGGTACAGATCAGAGAAACTACACAAGTCCATGTATCAGTTCAGCTTCATTTATTAAAAGGAATTGACAAGATACTCTGTATTGGAGTCTCTGCTATATTACTTACAGAACAACAGGTCAAACTTTATGAGAAATTTCTGTTGCTACCTTTTGTAGATGCAAAGGTCTTTACCGCAGGTGGATCATTCAACTCCCCTGAGATAAGACATTTTAATTCCATTCAGCCTGATCACTCCTCACCTTTATTTTCTTGATCATATTCACCCTTGTTGCAATAATCACTAGTTATCTACAACTCTGAAAATACAATCGAAACATGACATTTCCTTAAATTCCTTTCTATTATTAGAATTCCGAGACATGCATATACCTCCTGTGCTAATTGATTAGCTAAGATGTGTCTTAGTGGAGGAAATTGGTTTAACACAGGTTTTAATTCAGACTGCAAAATTCTGCAGTATTCTTTCCCATTCAGTACAAATAATTTTCATCCTTGTTCTCTTTGCTTCCTCATTCGCCCCACAGTCATTTACTCAACTATGGAGTTGTGAAGATTGCAGTAGCTGTTAGTCTCCATGAAGAAGCTGTTATATTCACACCAAATATATGATATGCAAATATACCATTGTAATTCATCTGTTTCTTTAGGCTAATTTATATTTTAATGAATTTGGTCACTGGGAATTGAAGTACTTTAGCTTCAAAAATAGAGCTTGTTGAAAACCTTTTGCTGAAATATATAATTTTCAAGCAGGTTTTCAGCCAGCTCAAGTCATTGTTGAGATCCTTTATTTAGTGAACCAATACTTCAATAAATAAGACAGAGATACAACTTTCGTATAATAGCCCATAATTTTGTATATGAGATATAGGGATAGCAGAGAAAGTCGTGCACCATTGGGACAGTTAGACAAGCTGTTTCTAAAGTACAATGCAGTTATAAACCATGTTTTGAAAATTATTCTAAAATGACTTTGCCATTATTTTGCTGCAGGAGTAGCTTTTTTCAGAAGAAAATTTTAATTCATTTAAAAGATGCCATTAAGATTTAATAGACAAGTTCTAGTCATAATTGGGAAACACAGTTACAAGTGGCTTACAGGTCAGACAGCTGCAGGAATGGACCGATAGGAACACTCACAAGGTGAAAGTGGTGGGCGTCCCAGCCTGGCGTCACCAGAGCTGATCTGAGGAAGACCGCCTGTACCAAACTCATGCAGCTCTAAAAGAACTGCACACTGGGCATACGCCTTACATTGGCATGTGACACAGCATTTTGGTGGGAATATCCAGAACGCACTCGGTGAAGTGAATTCAGGCATGAAGGAAATTTCTTTGGGAAGGGATGTACGCCTTGTCCACGCTGGGCGTGGCGCTGACTGGCCAGTGCCTTCTGAATTCACACAGAACCTTAAAGGCATTAATTTTCCCCACAGTAAAGCATCAAATTTGAATTTTACCTAGGTTGAATTTAGCCTGACATCTGCAAAAACTAGATTTTCCACTGGTAACACTCAGTTACAGGAAATCTGAGCTTTCAAAGAAACCCCACGCACAACGGACATTTTGGAGCTCTCCTTCATTAGCCAGGGATTACTGAGCTCACTGCTGCCAGAAAGCCTGCAGTGTCATGGTCAAGCAAGAGTCGTGCGTGGTGGCAGTTGTTGGCTCTTTAAACAGATTACTTCAGTTTGGATGGAAAGAACATGCAGATTTAAAGATCACAATCAGGAGGATGGGGAAAGATAGAATGAGATTGAGAGAGATATCACTAACAAACCTCACACACTGAAAACAATGGCAGTAAAACCACAATGACAGAACAATCATTTATGTCATACCAGTTTGAGAGAACATCGATTTAAAAGGTGTAATCAGATCCATTTATTGCAAGGACTAAAAAAACACGGAAACTCTGAAAGTGAATACAAATACATCCTTTGCTATGTTTTAAACCAGAGGCATAGCTTTACCCAATTAGAGTGAAATCCATCTTATAAGAAATACCTAATTAGATATGGTAAACTTATTTTATTTTAAAAGAAAGACATCGATGACTCCTAATTACACACATAGATGTTCCCGAAGTGAGTGCGTTATTGTCCAAGCCCCGCTGCCGAGCAAGCCCTTATCCAACAGCGTCACCTAGTGGTCAGCGGGCAGGGGCTGCTGCGCCTGGAAGGGGGGCGGGCAATGCGAGGGAGCAACACACCGGGGTTTGTGTTCCTTTAATAGACTGCATTATTTCACATAACAAAATGCTTTATCGTTTATTACGTTCATGTTAATGACAGGCCTTTCCGTATACTAGCAGAAGGCATGAACGGACTGGTATTTGGACCCTGGGAGAAGAGAGGGAAAGCCTACCCGCTGCCAGTCCAATGGAAACCAGGGCTGTGCCAGGTGCTTTCTGCCATGCTGGCAACAACGACACGTTTAGTCTCTTTCTCTGCCTCCAGATTTGTTCCCTGTAGTCCATTTGGTCCAGACTGATACTTCAATTGGGGGAAGTTTTGCTGTCGATCGTGCGCCTTCAACAGGGAGCCGCTGCTGGCAGGGAACAGCCCGCGGCTGCCCCTCGGCCTCACCTCGCCAACAGCAAACGGGGAACAGAAACCCCTGGCCACCCCCTGCATGACTGAAGCAAATTCGATCAACTCATGCATTCGAGTCCATGGTCCCTCGCATCGAGCTTTTCTGCTCAATGCCATACATGCCTCTATCGTATTCAAGAAATCTTGCTAATGCTTTCCTTCCGATCAGCCAGCTAACTGCGTGCTGGGTGAGAACACAGCGATCACGCACCGCCTCCGATTGCGGCACCAGAGACAAACCACCCAGTGGAATAAATAATTACATTTTACAGACCTGCATCCTGGAAGTATTCGTAATTAATGGGAAACAGAAAAAAACCACGACGTGATGACAATATGACCTAAAAGCAATGCATCACCATGGCCCTGAATAACCTGCCATAACAAATAACCAGCTGAGCCCTATATCTACCAATAAATCTTATTTTACAAAAAAGAACTTTATATTCTAGAATTAGCTGGAAGTTCTGGATAATGACATTGGGAGCATACAGTCTTCATAAGGACACCTACCGCAGGCTTCAGTGAAAGCCACGTTTTATAAGGTATATGCCTCTGAGATCCAATACTGATCCTAACAGTCAGACACACAAACCCAGACAGTGTTTCTCAGCTCCTCATTGTAACAGGCTACTCCTCATCCCAGAAAAGCCTTGCGGCCTGATAACAGCAATTCTGACAAATCAGACATCACAAAATTGTCAGATTGGCAAGCTGTGATCTTTGAGATAACCAAATAAAATTCAGACTCCACCTCAATTCACAGGAATATAGTACTATTTCAAAGAGTCTACTAATTCAAACGTATTCCTGGAAGACTTGAACCCTTATTTCTTGGCAAATAAATACCATAATTGGAATCATTAAAAGACCGGATTAAATTCAGAAGGACTTTTTGAGTGTCTTCTACAAAAATTTCACAATATATTATACAGAGATCTTCAGCACCCAGTAATTATAACTAGTATTGTCTCATATGTAATATTTCCCCTGATCACTGACTTTATGGAAAGGAAGGGAGGAAGGAAGGGAGGGAGGGAGGGAGAAAATAAATCTTGTAGAAATCAGCTTCTTTGTCAATTTTTTTTTGGAGATAAGAAATAAATGAATGGCTGGATTTTATGCACCAAACCTGATCTCTAAGCAGTATGGGGTTTTCCCTGTTCCCTGCTGCTGGGTCCCACTTAACCTGGTTTTTTCTCTCAATCCAGCACTCCTGAGAAGGGCTGCACTAAGTCAGCATTCTTCGACTGGATTGTTCCAGTGATCAATAGAGAAAGGACAATGATTTATTTATAAAGCAGCAATGCAGCATGGCAAGAATTAGTTCTCTTCTAGAATTTTTTCCCATTTTATGCATTTCCTACATAAAAGAATGCACAACAAACTTCAGCGTGAATTGCAGTGCAAACCACATTTTAACTTTACCCCTTCATTTTTTTCTCTTTTGGAAGTATTGTGTGGGGTTTTTTATTTAAAGTTTGTTGTATATTGATTTAGCAAGGAATAGGTAATAGCCATATCAATTTTCTCACAGTGAGATGTATTGGCAGGAAAACAATTTTATAACTAGAAACAGAAATGACTGATCTATTAGCTATTATGACCTATTCTGATTATATTATACATAGATTATATGTATCAACTACATAAATAATATAGGCAAGTTTTGTATTTTAGATCTGCTTCAACTAACATAGGCAGTATTGTTAAAACCAAGAGGTCCACCTCAGCAGTATAATATACTAGAAATTGATATTTTGCATAGGAAATGGGATATATGTCTCTAAGTTCCTTATTATGATGATTATTACATTTGGGAGAAATAACATTCAGTATTATTACGGCAGTTTGAGAAATAAAAATGTATCTGAATCTGCAAAAAAATACAGCTCATTACAATCTGGGCACACACTCAGCATTTCACAAAAAGTAAATGGGATAGAAAGTATGTTTTACATCTTCAAAAAATCCGTCCCCGTCCCCCTCCCCCTTTTGGGTTGTATGTTTCTTCATAATCATCATTTTGCAATATAATGTCAGAGTGAAGCACAAAAGGGAATTTTTTCCAACAATTGGAATTGCCATGGCAACACCCCAGATCTCAGACAAAGTTTGGTCCTGTACCGATAGTCACATTAGCATTTGTTTTTGTGCTAAGCGCAATACTGCATGTGAAAAGCACTTTGGTCTCTCTAGTTAAGTATAAGGAGGTGTAATTTATTTCAGAAATGTGAACTATAAGATTTTGACAGCTCAAGAGAAAGCTGCTTCTTTAAAATCATATGTATTTTTGAAATTACACAAATCATCAAAAGAAAATTAGGTAGGGCTATCAATATTAAGAGAAGTTGTCTGCATCTCTAGTGTCAATTATGCTGAATTTGAATAACTGCCCACTGTCTCTTTTCCAGCAGCTCTTAACTTTCCCAAACATCTTTGGTCTTTGGTTTCACATTTATATATAAAGAAACAGACGAAATTAAGTGATGCCTTTAAGCTACTGAAGAACCAAAGACGATTGTTTTTCCCAGACATCTTTACGAGGATAATTTCCTTACACTAATGAAAAGAATCAGTTGAAGATAAACACAGACATTTCTTTTCTGACACTCCAAAATCCTATCCAAACTGTAAGGAAATTTAAATCCTTTAAATTACAAATATTCTAACCTGTCAAATCTACATAGCAATAGAGCATATACACATAAACATATTTAGGATGTGTTCAGGAGGTTTTTATCCTGTAACACTACTCTGTAGGCTTGTAGAACAACCTACCAGAAACAAAATACAGAGGGAGAATACATGACCATTCGAGCTGAAACCCAACTCCTCCCCATGCAGAAAACAAAACTAGAATATACTTTCTATCAAAGCAGCATACAGTTCAGATTTCAATTACTGATTTTCTCAAATAGTGTAGAGGCAAAGGCTTTGTTTTCAAAAAAACATGCTGGAAATATCTACAAGATAACCATAATTGTTCCCAAATAAACTGGCTAACAAATAGACAGAATCCCAAAGTACTTACTATGAATTTCAACAGTTCTGATGACAAAATAAATAGTACAGAATGCAAGATGAGACTGGAATTCTGTTGTAAAAATAAGAGATTTCAGAAAGGTTTGATTATCCATCACTGAACAAATGTCATGAACCACACAAACAAAGCAATACAAATATGCGGTCTTGGTGTACTCAAGCAGGTACCACATACTCTGTAATAAATACAGTGAAGAACATAATACGCAATGTTTCCAACTGGAGAGGGAGTAACTCAAAAGCAAGACCTGTGTCTCCTTTCTCTTTGAGGGACAGATGGCTGAAAAGCATTGGCTAGGAAAGGATCTTCCAGATGCCTGACATTAAACAAGACAGTCATAGCTGTCAGGGGAAAGATCCTAAATTCCAATATTTGATGAGTATACAGGGTCCGCTTGAAATACATGCTGGTGTTTGAAGTGCTAGTATTTTCTCGTTCATGTTATAGATACAACTTCACAGGTCCAGGATGACAAGGTTAGCTCCTCAAATGAAAAAAGTGACAAGCTGCAAAGGGCAGAATAAGCTAATGACCAAAACCAAAAGTACAAAAACATGAAAAGAAGAAAGCCCAGGGCCAGATACCATTAGCTGTTGTGGGGCTCAGCTTCCAGGCACCCAGCAGAACTTTAAGTCCCTATTTACTTGCCCCAAGAGACGTGCATCGCCCTTCACTGAGAATCTCCATGCCTTGAGACACCAGCACCCTACCCAAAACACACAAGTATTTAGAGTTAGGCAAGGAGTCCTGAACCACTTTTGAGATCAGCAGCCTTGACGGTTGCAAAGCCCCTGGCAGGTAAATCCTGCCACGACCCAGATCAGGTCCTGAGAAGCCAGCAACATGTGCTGCGCTAGAACCAACTTAAATGCGATTAATTTTTAGTATTTACCGGTGGATACTAGGAAAGAGAAGGGAACTTCTTGTTACAATTCTTCAACGTTGTTTAACTTTTTTCTTTATGCTATTAATTTCTATTCTGTGGAACAGGCTGTGAGCTTTATGATGCAGCAACCATCATTAGGGTTCACCCCTGCTTTACTGCACAAATTCTTAATTAAGAGACCTTTCTTAAAGAAAAGGCAAAGCATTTCTGTTGATGCACATCTTCCACTCTCCCAATAAAGTTGTTTACTTTGTACGGGAAATAACCAGGATCTCCTCGAAGACATAGGCATACTTTGAATCCTCTTTTCCAGATTTCACAGTTAGGCATGGATTATTATTCCCTGTTATGTGAGGCAATAAACGAGTTGAGCTATGAAAACTCAGTACTTTGCAGATTGTAAACCAAAACAGGAAACTGGGAGGGAGCTGGGAAGAAAAGACAAGACAGCAGTGACACTACACCACTGAGCATCTGGGGCTTTTTATGCCTTTCCTTGCTACCTTACAATTTTCAGAGTAGTTCCTCTTTGAAGGGAATAATATGTAGGTAGCTGTGTCGCTGGTAGCTCTATCTGCAGCCATGCAGTTGTGATTTTATTATGCAGCGTTGTGTTTTAATAGCCATTTGAAAGCATTATTGAAATATCTCATTGCACATTACAATGACTTTTGTACCACTAACTAAAGCTGTAGTCCCCAGGAACTCCCATTTATTTCAGTGAGGCCCAGCTGCACCAGAGGAAAAAGCCTGGGGCGCCCACAGCACCAACAGGGAAGCAGAGGGAATCAGCAGCTTCTGTCTGATTTGAAAGAGGAAACATCTCTTTTAAAGTATTTATTTGCAAACACCTTGCACAATTACAGACATTTCTGGAGGAGTCTCCCATTTGCTTTACTTCTGAATTAATTTTTCTTCAGGTGTTTTGATGATTTTGCTAATCTTTTCCTTTGCAAATAGATCTATTCCTTGTAAAAAAGTCTAGCAGTTCTTTTTTTAGTATCCAACATGCCCACATATGGAGGTTGCACATTGAAAAACATATGCCCCTTTCCAACTTGTGCTTGTGCTCTAATGGAGGAAAAGCATCGTCTTTGAAATTTCATTCTTCCTATGCAAAAATTTTGTTTTGATTTTTTTCGTTTTAGAAAAACATTACTGAAATGACAATTGGAAACAGTAGTTTCTGAAAACCATTTCAATGAGGTTTACAACAGCCACTATAAATAGTTACAATTACTTCTGTAGAGAAGCAGAAAAAGGATAAAACCAAAATTCAAGCCAATCCCAAACCCCTCACCTTTTCCTAAAACTCAGGATTATGTTTCTGATGACTCCAAATTTATTTGGTTGGGCTGGGAATCTGCTTCTTATGCTGTCAAAGTTGTGTGTTGTGATCTGGAACAGGTCACTTAATCTACTGTTTTTCTTCTTCCTTCCTTAGCTGTCTAATTTATACAGTGAAATATCAGGACAGACTATAACACTCTGCTGCCGATACAGAATGTAGAAAAATGAGGCAGAAAAATGAGGCATGATCTTTTAAAAACAGTATTCATTATAATACTGGCATTGTAAATGCTTTTCTCTTTTACAATGCAAATAAGAACAGCTTAGTTACAAAGGTTACATATACATGTCACAGAAGCACATTTAAGGACAAGCAAATATATGAAAAAAAGAGAAGAATATGAATGACTAAATTTCACGGGGTAAAAATCTGATCATGAAGGACACTTTCTGCATAGTGCATAATGGAGGGTATGGTGTATTCGTTTATGTTCCTCAAATGTGCACCTTTTCAGTGTGTACAGTTTCAGTAATTAGAAAAGAAATTTAGATGCTAGAGTTTCCATAAATAACAAAAATCACCAAGGTGCATTTTTCTCTTGCGCAGGTTTTTTCTTTTTATCTGACTCATGATTTTTTTATTTCCTTTATGTGATCTCAAGAGATTAAAGTCCAAACCACCTAGCTCTATCACTGGCAAAATAAGTCATGTGACATGCTCGATTTTTAGAGTCATTAGCTATCTGCAGACATCGCCTTAAGCAGTGGAGTTAAAAAACCTAAAGAGAGAAAGACAGAATATATCTGAGGGTAAAAAGCCCTTGTGGGTGTTGATGGAAGTATATGGAAGAAACCAGCAAGAACAGTGGATAATGGAAGATTGCTAGTGCAGGTAGTGGGCTTATCTATATGACAAATTGATGAAGAATGAGGAGGAAAACTATGTTGATTTAATGCTGGCAATTTGAAGCATAGGCTGCACAGCTGTTTCAGACAGAAATACCAAGATAAATTCAGAAGCAACCCCTGCTCTGACAGATTAATAAAATACCAGGAATTATTTGAGCTTCTTAGAGGAAGGGATCACTAAAGAGCCCTTCGAATACCCAAGATATTGCACATGAGAATAAAAGAACGGCTCATCCAGCCCTTGCCTGCCTGTTATCAAGAACATGCTTTAAACTGATAGCCAAGCTTTTCTAGTAGACATGAAAAAATACATATCAGAAGTGAAAAAGTAAAGAATAAAGTGAATACCTGCTATTGATACAATTTCAGGAAAAAAAAAACCCAAAACCACAACTGTCAGTGGTAGAGCCTTCAAACAGGACACCCAAGAAAGGCTTACCTAAAATAAGAAAAATAAGCCATACAGGGTCTTCTGTTTCAACTTATGCTCCTTAAACTTGTTACTAGCAACAGGGACATTTATGCAGGTAAATGGAAAATCCAGGATTTTTACACTTCAAAATAAGACAAACTGACTCTGCATAAACATTTTCACCACTGCTTTAAACATGCTTGTGAATGCTTAGCCCTCCATTCTTTGGCCAAATATGAAAGACCTCATTTCCCTGGTTCTGCCAGATGTTTAATATGTGGTCTGCATACTCACTGCTAACAATGTCAGTCTACACAGTCACTAGTCTACCCAGTCATTAGCAAATGTATTTTAGCACATTTTACTAAACAGCCAGCCATGCCTCTTGATGGGATTTCTGACAGAAAGTTTGATTTACCGGCATTTTTGTCCAGTTCCAGACAATCCAGCACTCTCAGAAAGGCTACACTGCATCAGCAGCTTTCCACTGCTCTGCTCCTGAGCCCTTTGGAAAAATAATATGGATTAATTTACAGACCAAAAGATCAGAGCTGAGAGTTAGTTCTTTGCTGGGATAGAAGCTTGCTATGGAAGAATGTTTAGGATGTGGTAAGACTGCAGGGTAGCATTAAAAAAAGTAGAAGTAAAAAAAAAATTTAAGTAGCTTTGGTATCACTCCCGTGCTCCACTAAAAGAAGGGAATACTTCTTTGCAATACTTCAGTGTGATGGCTCACTAATGAATTATTCACAGAAAGGTAGGACTTGCTTTCCTTCCCAGGGGTTACAGCAATGTCAAGTGAAAACATGTCAGTCTGCCAAGAAATACCAATGGTGTGGAATAATTCTACTGGAGATGACACAGTCACCCCACTAATGATATGAGCTCTTTTGATGAGTATATCTGAACTACATTCCTACAAATGATGCCAGGCATTACCAATATTTGATATTTAATTCTGGTAAAAGTTAAACAAGATCCTCTGAGCAACGTCCAAATCCATGTTTTATTTTTAATTTATCAGCATTTCCTAAACTTATTATTCAATGCACAGTCCTCTTCCAGCACTATTTTTAACAGTATAAGCACTCTAAGCATCAATTTTAATACGAAAATGACCCATGTTGTAAAAATGCCTACCTCCTCCTCTCAGTTCTGGGAAGAACTGCTCAAACCTCAGTCTAATGGACAGTCCCAAAGGGTGGGGAAGAACGTAGGTCACAAAATATAAGTGACTTGCTCTCTGAATTTTTGGGTTGACCCTATTTTTCTTGCAGTCCCTGTAGATGTAGTACAGAAAATGTGGTATTTCAGATGCTTTTTGTCAGGCTGTTGGTTCTGGTGGTTAAGAAGGACATTCCTTTAGCAGGGAACCTACTGGGAAAGGCCTGTTTTGTTTTTTCACCTCATTCACAACGTCATTGCTTAAACACAATTTAGAAATAATTTTTTTTTCTAAACAGATTGCAATTTACAACTTAATTTATGCCTAGTGCTAGTAAGAGGTCTAAAGCACTTACCTTCCAGGACAAAACTTGAAATTCATCTAGTGGACTTGATTCTTATGTGAAAATCTCTGTAGACTCAAGAGTGTTCTTCACAATCTCTCTCTCTCATCCTCAAGAAGAAAGTTAAGATCATTTCACAGTGTTAGCTGCAGTCATAAGTCAGTTGGAGAAGAGTCTCATAGAAACTCCATAATCTGTGTTCTGCACCTATAGTAAGTTTTGGTACTTCGTATGAGAAAGTTGTAGCCTGAAAATCAACTGAAATCCATGTTTGTGCAAATCTTGATCTGCCCATTATGTATCAAAATTAAGTTACAGACAAGGAATTAAGAAGAAATGCTAGACTGACCCATGCTCAGACACTTTAAAAACAGATGTCCAATATTACCTAAAGGAAAGGTACGATTTGTTCAGGAGAAGTGTTTCAGCCCACAGGCAGGGTAAACTGTTCCCTAAGAATGCCTGGTCCCTGACAAGGGTAAGTGTGCGCGCATTGCCCGCAGCATGCTGCCAACACAGGCAATCCTGTGATGGTCCAGCACTCACCACCAAACTGGTATCAGTCAAGTATTTGCAGGTTCAACAAAGATTCCCTTCAAAATTTGCACTAAAGCCTCAAGGTCAGACTAATGCACCTATAACCACCTGGATCATTTTTCTTTCTCCCTAATCACTGTGTATTTGCTGTCATATGGCATCAGATACAAAAGTTCATGAGCCGGTCTTTTTCTGGTCAAGAAACTGCTGCTAACCATCCTTCACTACGTCAAAATGCTTGTGTTTTGTTTGCATCTCAGTTGCAATGATTTTTATTTTAAAGCCTGTGAACTCCTTCCTACTAAGCAATCTCCGTTTCCCATCAGAGTCAACAGCAGCATTTCTAATGAAGACAGAATAAAGCATTTTCTTATTTTTAGGGTCATACATTTAATCTCTGAACAGTGATCCCATGTTGCTCTTAGCACTTTGTTTCTGAAACTGCTTGCTTAAGGCTAGGTAATTGTATCATGTTTAATATCCAGTGCAAGGTCTAGCTCTGCTTGACTTCCATTCAATTCACCTTATTCCTATGCTTCTTTACTTCTTTTGCATAGATTTCTTTGCCTGTCAGTCCTTTCTGCAATCTTTTTTCATTCTGCTCATTTATTTTCAATTATGTGGCTATTCATCCTGTTAGATTCTTTCTACAATGGTTCCTTCTTTGTTCTGGATATTAATTCTAGATAGTTTTCAAACTTTTGAGTAAGAAAGTTCCAGACCTCCTCCACATTTGAATTTCTGAGCTTCTTTGGTAGATTGATTTAATCATTCACAACGGTAGAGTATCAAGCTTTAAAATCCTGTTACATACCTATTTGTTTTACTCTTGTCATTCAATTTTATCTCCATCACACATCACACGTTCTTCAACCAGCTCATCTAGAATATCTTCATTATTTAAATGAAACCTTAAAGTTGGCCCCTTATTGATGAAGTGAAAAGAACTGTCAGCTATTACCAGCAGAAATAACCACTATTATTAGCATTTGTTCTCTAAGCTATACAGAAGTAGTGAAACACTTCCATATGTGGGGCTGCCCACCCATATGGTCACAACTCCTGGTAGCACTTAAAGCTTTAACCACACACAAAATGTTGCAATATAAAATGCTTTAAAAAGATTTGATTTAGTAACCAAATCCAACCCTACAATATCCTACAGACTCGCAAAATTAATAGAATTTTTCTGTCACTCCCCAATTTTGAAGCGCTTTTGATTCAAACAACATGGTTACAGTATTGATACTTCTTTCTTTAATCTGCCTCATAAATTAACGTGCAATTCTATCTCTTCTTGATTACCACACCCTACTCTACAGCTGTTTTTCCACTACAGTCTTGTAATCCTTCTAACATCCCACATTTTGCTAATCCAGTTCATTATATTTGCATACAAACATTTTAATTACTCTTTCCTGACCATCAGTTTTTACCCAGATTAATCCAAATCCTTCTGCTGATTATAGCACCTAACCACAATCCTGAAGAACTGCTCTGGCCCGCTGCTTTTTCCTCCAGCAGGGTCGGCTGCACTTCCCTTGCCGAAGCTCTGGCCCTCCTCCCAGCTGTACAAAGGGCTGCCCCTGTCCAGCCGCAGAGGAGAGGCAGGGCTCGGGGGCACAGCATGGCTCCCGCAGGGGTGCATCTAGGGGTGCTAGATGCAGGGCTGGCAGAACAAGCCCCAGCAAGGGATCCATCCCTCACAGTGCGGCAGCCGGACCAGACTGGCCTACCAGACTGCCCTACCAGACTGCTGTCATGCAGATCATCATTTTCTCTTCCGGCTGCCCATGTTTCTGCTCGCTGCTAAGTCCATCATCATTGGAAGACACTTGAACTCACTTTTGCTGTTTATAGAAGATACGTTGGGCAGTCCAACAATCTCTCAGCCTTACCCCTCCTTTCTCAGTTTCAGACTCATTTTACCAATTATGCCAATTGCAGTCCCCAGAGGCAGATTTCCAATGCTATTTCCTTATTTTCAGCTTCCTCACTATCCAGCGGTACATGTCATTATTTAACTTTTGATCAATTGTGAGATAATTTGTACCCATTCCACTTTGCATTTGGGTTACCTAAAAATTGACTGATTCATTTGTAAATAGGCATAATTTTGTTTTAAAGTCATTAGCATGTCAGGCCATACTTTTACTGGAGACTCATTTCTTCAGCTTCTGTACTGATCTGTACATTACTTGCTTTTTTGTACTATAAAAATAATAATGAGAAAAATGCTTTATTAACTAGATCATACTTTTAAATACATTGCATAACCAGAGGATTATTCAAACCTTTTTTCAACTGGGTTTAAGTTCATAGCTACTGTGTTTGCTTTTATTGTTTCCTTTTGCGTCCTTTCCTCACTCCTATCAGGCATGTATTTCTGTTCAGGTGTGTATGTAAAATTAAGGATAAAGTTAAAAAGCATCTGCACAGCAGCAGCACATTTTCATGGGAACTTTAGGTCTATTTCTTTGTTGCCTTGTGAGTGATTTGCATTGGTTCTGCTAGAGCACGGGAATCATGAATCTTCTTGGGGAATGCTCCTAAAGCCCTAAAAAGGCACACAGATATCAAAGGAGATTTAGTCCAATCTTCCCAATAACTCTTACCAAGCAGAGAGGATAGCTGAAGGCAAGAATGGCCTTCTTGTCCTCCAGCACTATAACCAAAATACTTGTGTTCCCTTATCAGCATAGGGCTTCAGAAAGAAACCATACAGCTTAACGGGAATTATATTAGCTATTTTTGGCAGAGTGGGAACCAAATCAAAGTCTCCCACATCTTATATCATTCCTCCTAGCAGCTTGAATGGCTTTCTGAAACACACAGATGCAAATTCACATGAAGGCATTCCTAAGCTATTCCAACCTGCTAAAGAGCTGTAATTCCCAGCTGATTCAAAACCAGATGAATTTACCACTGAGACCCTTTCCACTTCACTCAGCTATGAGTTCAGCATCAACAGAGCTTGGCCATCTAAGAGGCAGTCTAAGCAATGCTAGAATGGTTAACTGGAGTTTCCTCTTGAGCAAACCCAAGGGTGCTTTCAGAGATGTTGTATATGGAAAATGAACTCTTTCCACTAGTTGTTCTCTGCTCATTGCCGTTTTCCTCACAAATATCACAAGAGAACAAGGTCACCAGTCTAAAATTCTATCCTGTTTCATTAGTTTCATATACAGTTTAGAAATGTGAAAAGTTTGGTAGTATAAATCATTAAGTCAATTTAAAGAGGAATTCTTACAGAACATCAAATCAACTACTGCAGCATATATGGCCACAGGCTGAAAAATGCAATCTAGCAGATAGTCATTTGCTGTCTTAAGTGATATGCCATAGAAAAAAAATATATTATTCTGTTAAGGCTTCAGAAGTTCAGTAAAGCCAAAAATAGCATGCAGCTTTGCTTCACAGATAAGGAAAGCATAGTTATACACTTAAAGTAGAAGGAAATGACCTCTCTGATTTCCAAACTTTCTCACAGTATGGAGTAGGTTAAGTGTAAATATTGTACTATACATCTCAAGTTCTCCTACATTCCTTCCATTTTCCTAAGTCTATAGCATCCTTCTAGCAATCGCTTATCACAAAGATGAATAAAGAAGAGAAGTTTCATGCATTCAAGCTTTCGTCTAGTATGACAGGGATTTAATTCCTAGGTGTTGGGGAGGTACACCTACTCTTCCCTGCAGTTTCATCTTGCCTAGCAACTTTTCTCTTTATCTCTATAGAAAACAAGTGTCAGTGCTGTCTACCTACAAAGCTCACTGTCACTTACCAGAATACAGTAGTTCAATGCCACAGTCCATCCACAAACCTCATTTTAAACACAAGTTCTCTTGCAAACCCATTGGGTCAATGTGTGTAGCGTGCTGCTATCATGACATCCCTAACTGCGAAATCAGTTGAATAAATAGGGACCTAATTAATCCCATTGTTTCCCCTCTAAGATACAGACCAATCTGGTCTTTCTCATTTTCTCAGAAGTCAACCCGAAATTACTAATAGTTATTAAATAAGAGAAAACTGCAGGAAGCATATGACTGCTTGTGTCGCTTCTGTAAATCGCATCTGTTGGAATACTTCCTTTCCTGTCTGATTTAGAGCTCTTGCAGCTGCAGTCTGACCATACTATCCAAAGTTGTCCTGTGTCTTGGATTACATCTTGGCATAAAGTCTTGAAATTTAAATTGTTTCCTCTGCTGTTCTTTTCTAGAATTTGGCAACGGTTCTTCTCAGTATTTGGAGACAAATACTTCTAAATTTTGAAGAGAAAAAGTCTCCAAAATTGTATACAGTGCAAACACACCAAGACATGCTAAGAGGAAATAAAGTGAAAAAAAATATCTTTGGGCTACAAAACGAATGAAGTCTACTCCGCTGCGCACTTGTGCCACACCTCCCTCACATGCTCACTAAACAGCATTCCCACCAGATCTATTACGTGCCTTAGCTAATCCTAAGCAAGACATGCAGTGGCGAGAGAACAGGCAGTAGCTGGTTCGTTGTATTTCATCTGTTCGGAGCACAGGGAAACAAATACTCTCTGGCACTTTATTGGCCACTAGGAGCAACTGATACTATTAAAGCATAAAGATATTTGGAGGGGATTAAATATAAAATAAGAGGGTAATAGTAGAACAGCTGTCTACTATACTGTCAGTTTCATACGTATGTATGCCATCAGGAAAATTTTGAGGTTTCCTAAGAAGTTTTGCCTAAGTAAGGTGTAAGAGATCAAGTCAAAATATAAAAAATATTCTTTCATCTATAAATTCATCTCAGCTTCTTTTTGGGTTTAGGCATCTCTTCTAACGATGTTGAAACTATTTTCAGCTATTTAGCAACTTTCTAGCAAATATTGCAAGGAGAAGAAGAATCTTCTGTTGGACCAACTGCCAAGTTTTCACAAAAGGGCTTCTCCACATATTAATATTTGACAAGGAAACTATCCTAAAATGTTGTAAACACAGCTGTTTCCATTCTAGGATTGAAGTCTTCTATGTTGGGCAAGTGCAGTGCTCAAAAAGTACCCTAATATTACTCCTTTGTATTCTTTACTTATTCATAAGCCTGCTTCCCTGTCTAATCATGTTGTCTGATAACATCCATTGTTCTTTTGGTCACTTCTGATTCTCCAGTTTCCAGATTTTTAAATCAACCTCCACTATTAATTGACATGCATCATTTGTTTGCAAGGACGTAACAGCAGCTTTTCATAAACTGAGAGCAGCCTTTGTCTGATAGGTTGCAAAAAAATTAGTTACACTCTGTGTAAATGGCAAGAAAGATATCCATGAAATAAATCTAAAATTTACACCTGAAGATGCTGCAGTTACCCTGTCAGGCTGTGTGGATTTCCTTCCAACTCTGGCAGACTGTAATTGTTTACTTAACCTGAATATTGATTGCAGTTAAGACTGCTGGCTTGCTTCCTTCTGCTGCAATTCTCATTGTGGCAGTTGCACATACATCACTTAAAATTCCTCTCTGCAGCCGAGTTGTTCACATTTCCTCTGTCCTCTGGGTCATAATCTACTATCCATCACCATACTTTTATTTCTGCACTATGATGATGGGTTTTTTTTACATTTTCTGATCTCCGTAGAACAAAACGGGGCAGTTTTTAGCAAGAACGACCTTGAACCACTGTCCTTTACAACTAGTATCATACAAAGTTTTATGGAAGAGTCCAGTGACACAAAAGTCAGAGATTCTGTGGCAGTGTAGCTGTAGAACGAAATTTCCACTTGTTTTACGAATTACTATGTACATATAATTTTCTATCAATAAGTATTAAAGTGTTAATTAGGTCCCATGTAGATCCCAATTTTATGTCAATAGTTCAGGTGTGAATTTGAGGACTAACAAAAACTTTCATATAAAAACTTGCTTAATAGTCATCCTGGTAGTAATAAACTAAGGCAAGAGGCACACAAAGTTTCTGTCTAAAAAAATAAATCTATTAAAACATCATGAATACAAAGGGTTAATTCAACCATGATGTGTCTCCTGAATTGGTTTAAGTAGGCTCACCTACCTGTCAGCTCCCTTTGGTAAAGTTTTTTAGTGTCACTGAAAGTGTGTGTGAACAATAAGATTCCTAAATCCTTATAAAACAATTCTGTAAAAGCCAGTAATCCTTGAAATGATGGCAAGCTCTGTGCCTAGAAGGTCAAACAATGATCACAGGTTTGCACAGTATTTTCAGAGCCTGTGCATTACACTGCAACAGCTGAAAGACAGAATTCTTCAATTTAAATGGGTTATAAAAGACATTTGTAAATGAGTAACATTCATATCAGTCACTGTCATTTCTTTTCAGTTATTTAACAAACAGGACCACACCTGGTCATTGATAAACAGGTTAACTGAGGTCCAGTATTAATCTGTTTCCTTTTACTTAAAGTTCAGAGTTCCTAAACTAGGCATCAGGAAAATTAAAAATAGAAAGGACTCAGATTCATATATCAAATTAATTCAATAAGCCTTTAAAGTTATGTTAAATACTAATATATTCATCTCATACTTTTGGACTAGGAGATACTCTAGTATTGCATGCCATGAAGTACAGATTGCTAAATATACTATTCATTAAAAAACAGGAACAGCAGCAATTATTTGGAAACATGAAACCATTCCTTCAGCAGAAGAGACAATGCTAGATTAGAACAGATGGACTCTTATCTGACAACAGTGAAAAGTATTAAAAAAAAAATAATCAATGCTTTCATATCCAATGAAGCTTGGCAACTGTTTTTAGATACTGTAAAAATTATGAAACCCAATAACACTTCACCTGGAATATTTTCATGTCTAAAATTCAGCAGAGTCACATAACTTAAAAGGATAGCAAGTCTCTAGATATCGATCAGGGCTTTGTACATCTACAATGTCATAAAAATGATCTGCAGCTATACAAGAGATAACATGATTATGAGTACACTACATTGTAATTTCCTTTGGGCAGTCAGAAAGCAAAGACAGTCTGATAGTTTCTGAAAAAAAAAAAATAAGCTTGGAGTATATCCACTGTCTGACAGATAAATCATTTTACGATATTCCAATTAAAGGACCTTCCAAATTTAAATTAATAACAACTAAAATAACAGAAAAGCTTAACAGTTACCTTTCAACCAAAGCACAACAGGCAGGTGAAAAGCTAAGCAGCTCACAACTTAGTTGAGAGCTTTAACGCTCTGACTCCTTTGCCAGTTCAGGCATGGAACACAAATAGTTAACCTTATTTTGAGCTATCATATGGAGCTTACTATAAAGCTTTGTCTAATAAATGGTATGATATGAAGGTCAGCCCTTAATTCACCATCAAAATATCTTCTGGGTGTAAACATAATGACTTCTGCTTATACATTATACAACCCTGACAAGAATGCTACTTGACAATGCATTTCAGGCCCAGAAAAACGTTCTCATTTGCATCAAGGTGCCGAATGTCAGCAGATTCACTAATATGCTTATTATTTGCACTGCAGTGGTGGAACAGAGTAAAGCACCATGAGCCCTCCATACCCTGCTACTGCCTGGCTAGGGAGCAGATGAAATAAAACAAGATTTAATCCTGTCCATATCACTGTGCAGTTGGCGAAAATCGACAAGTCAACATTAAGTATTCAAAGTGGTATTGTGGCCTAAAGGGATCACATGCAGTCTGCACATGACAGCGAGGGAATAGCTTGGTTCTGCTTCGGTGTTTGTAAATTTAATTTGTTCAAGAAAAAGCAAGTCTGGAAGGGATTACTAGCTAGGATCAACACTCTTACCAAAGAAAAAGGGAAAATGGAAGTAGGAATAATATTGACATTTTTGTAACACAAAATAGCTTTTTGGGCTTAAGCGAATAAATAAAAGTTGGAAGCAGTTGCAGCTCAGCCCTGGCATATGCAAATACTCCACCCGGTGTTCCCAAGTAGAAAGGCCTGGAAAGGTTGAGTATTTCATGAAGATTGTATAGGTATTTAGAAAACACCACATTTTACAAAATGTTAAAATTTATTTAGCATAATGTTGTCGAGCACTGTCTCAGTGCAATAGCTATTTCCTTAAATAAGTGGGGCGATAATATTCATGGCATAACAACATCTGACACATTGACCCTTAATTATTGCCAAGATCTAATTCCACAGCTTCAGGGAAGGATATCTGTGGTTAAATGTGTAAATCCCAGCTGCTGAGGAAACATGGAGACTGCTGGCATACATGTGCACATACGCACATTGAAATGAATACCCAAGATCTACAGCCATGCACTTCTGAAACAACAGTACAAAAGAAACCTGTAAATCCCCTCTGGTAAGTGTAGCTCTGCATTTATGCTACCTGCAATATCCCTGAACAGCACAATTATTCAACTGTTTAAAGTTGTCTCTGGTCCTGCAGCAGAAAATGAGCAACAAATTCCTGAGTCTGTAGAAAGCCTTTTTTGCTAACTACTGCAGGGGAAGAGGTGCTGGCAATCCCACTGGGACTTGGCACGGGAGGGAAGGTGCCCTGAAGTTACATTTACTCCCTGGGCCCTTTCAATAGTGATAGGGGTAACTGGGATAGAGGGTGGGGAGGGCAGGTGAAAGCAATAGCAGAACAGTCCCCTACTTTGTTTTAGCATGGGTCCTTGTGATGATTAAAACTCCAGGTAACTGATAAATGTTGTGCGTACATTCCTAGACCGAAGGACAATGAATACCTTTTCCTCACAGATTGGTACTTCAAATATAAAGCACAGAGAGATAAGCACTGCCAGTGAGGAATCTAAAAATACGTCTTGTTAAGCTTGATTAATGAGCTAATAAAAAGCTATAATAAGAAAAAATCCAATTAAAGCACCTTGTGAGATTTCTCTCACTAGAAATAAAGAACCCAAGAGAATGGTAAAACTTTGAAAAATTAGTATGATCCAGATGACAGGCTTAGTATTCAAGCCTACAGTACATCAGCTTTATACTTTCTTTGACTGGCTGTCCTTTATTTATCATCTCTGATGTGTGTTGTCTGGAATTCTGATCCTCCAATGAGTTTTCTTTTATTTTGTTACTGCCTCACAAGTATAACATCTGCATTTAAATACAGGCATATTAAAAACTTGGGCATTACATGGGTTGTAGGTAGTTATTCTATTCAGAAAACCTGTAGGCCTCTGGCACAATGCATGGCACTTAGAAACAGTGAAATAAAGGCAAAACCAGAGGAAACAAAACTCATCCATCACCTATATAAAGTCAGAAAACAAACTAGCTACACTTATCATTGATGTACAAAGGCCAGAGTAGAAAGTTTATATTCTGATATTCACTTTTTGTCAGTATCTGGGACCCGATGGTAACCAGAGGATACAGGAGCAGCAAGGACACTGGAAAGGAACTGTAAAAGACACAGAGGTGGGAAGAGCTGTAGATTTGGCACTGGATGAGAAGCACCTGCACCACAAGGAAGCCCAGCCTGCACCTTGCAGAGCCTGGAGGTGAGCAACCCCCGGCTGAGGGCTGGTGGCAGCCTCCAGAACCAGAGAAACACAAGGTTCCTTAGAGGCACAGAGCTGTGGCACAGCAAACAGCAGCAGAGCAAGGACGGTCTACACAGGGTTGGAAAGAAAAGAAGCTCGAGGATCTCATACTAGGACCAGTCGTTATTTTAAAACTACAAAAAGTGCCTATTTTGACTTACTGAAACATACCCTGCCATCAGTGAATATCCGAGTACCCAGGAAAGGCGCGTCCCATCTCCCTCTGGAGGCTGCTCTGCGGGAGAGAGCATCCCACGACTCCAAACCCTCGCCTGTTAGCCAACAGGTGTGCCACCACGTCTGTGTAAAGGTCCACCGCCCCCAACCCACAGTTCCCTCCCAGTTTTAGTGCTTGTTTTTTGTGGTTTTTTTTGTTTGTTTGTTTGGTTTTTTTAAACAAACATCCAAATGTCTTGGTATACATTCTCTAATTACACAGGCATATTCTTTTTCTCTTTGCACAGTTCAGTGAATATTTAGTGTTTATTTTCATCTCTTTCTTTCAAGTTGCAGCTCAAGATTTCACTGAAAAGCATGAAATACCAAATGAATTTCCTCATCAACTGCCAGGAGTGTTTCACAAATGAATGCTTTTCAAAATACCTTCATTTGATTATGGGGTTTGCCTTGCCTAATTTGACAGCAAGGGAACCAAGGCACACAAAGACGATGTTGTATCTGCCTGTTTAAGTACCTGCCCAGGACTCCCCAAGCCTACGCTAACAAAGTTCCCATTGACTTCAGACGTTTCAGATGGAGCCTGTAAAGACTTGCCTTGTTCTACACTGTGCAAACACGGGCCTCGGTGATGTGCCCAGCACCGCAGAGGAGCCCGTGTTCAGCACAGAAGCCAGTCGCCCAAGGTAGTGCTGAACCCCACCGCAGGTTAGACCAGCCTTCCTCTTCCTCAACCTGTCTGCTTGCTTACTACACATCCCCAGCTCCTGCAACTACTAGCAGTACTCATTACTTCCTATTCAACAGCGGCAACTTCAAAATCCCTCAATTACGATGTTTTTACCTTCTACAGCTTTACTGTTTCTAAATGTTTGGTGTCCCTCTCCCTGCTCCTTTTCAGATGTAACATGGTGTCAATTTGTTCTCACAAGTAAATCTCTGACCCCAAAGTAATCTCTCGCCCGAGCATCAGACAGCATACCAGACGCCACGACGAAGGAGTAAGAGAGCAAGCAAGCCCCCAGCTACCCAGGACAGAGCGCCCGCCCGAGAGGCCAGGAGCAAGGCACGTTCCCTGGCCGCTGCCCCCCGGGGCCGCTGCCCCGCCGGCAGGGCCGCGGGGTGCGCACCCGGGACACCGACCAGGAAGAACAGACTAAGCCGGAGAAAGGAGGACAGCCAGGGTACGCCCGTCCCCGCCCGGCACTCGCTGGGCTTCCGAGGACACAAGCTGAGGGCCGTTTGGCTCCACTAAGTTCTCTAACCCGAGGCACAGCGCACACTTTTTCCAGCGACCCAGAG
>NW_009596624.1:0-9219 GCF_000690535.1 Cariama cristata
CCATAGACCTGTGTGTGTCCAAGTGGTGTCACAGGTAGCAAAACATTTTGCAGTGGATTATGGGGGCTTCATTCCACTCCCCATTCCTGTCTTCTAGCTCATGGGGCTGGGTACCTGGAGAACTGGTCTTGCTATTGAAGACTGAGGCAAAGAAGGCATTAAGTACGTCAGCCTTTTCCTCATCCTTTGTCACTCTGTTTCCCAGCACATTCAATAAAGGATGGAGATTCTCCTTAGCCCTCGTTTTGTTGCAAATGTATTTGAAACATTTTTTATTGTCTTTTATGGCAATAGCCAGATTAAGTTTTAGTTGGGCTTTGGCCCTTTTGAGTTTCTCCGTACATAACCTTATGACATCGTTGTAGTCCTCCTGAGTTGCCTGCCCGTTCTTCCAAAGGTCATGAACTCTCCTTTTTTCCTGAGTTCCAGCCAAAGCTCTCTGTTCAGCTAGGCTGGTCTTCTTCCCACACCAGCACATCTTTCGGCACATTGTGACAACTTGCTCTTGTGCCTTTAACATTTCATTCTTGAAGAATGTCCAGCCTTCCTGGAACCCTTTCCCCTTCAAGACTGCCTCCCAAGGGACTCTGTCAACCAGGCTGCTGAACAGACCAAAGTCTGCCCTCAGGGAGTCCAAGGTAGCAGTTGTTCTGACCCCCCTACTTATTTCTCAAAGAATCGAGAACTCTATCATTTCATGATTGCTACGCTCAAGATGGCCTCCAAATGTGACATCACCCACAAATCCTTCTCTGTTCACAATCAGCGGGTCCAGCGAGGCACCTTCCCTAATTGGAATATTTCCAAAAAAGTATTTTTCCAAGAAGTACTTTTCCAAAAAGTAATTGTATATGTCTGGTTCCTTTGTGCATGGCACAGTTTCCGTGACTACCTTGAGCTGTGTTAATAGCCGGATAATCTTGTGAATATCAGCTGCAGTGCGTATTAACTTTTATTTGTATGGATTCTGTCTTATTTTACTGAAAGTATCAAGTTAATAACAAGGATGATGAAAGTACTGCTCAGTCATAAGTTACCATTACAAAACCCACTACTTCTCCTGATAGTATCTGGAATAAATGTGGTGTCCATAAATCCTGGGTTTATTGAAGAAAACTAAGGACACTGAGCACCTTGCAGAGCAGGACTTCATCATGTGTAGTGTTTCAGACATGGCCTTTAAAATTCTGCTGTTGTCTTTGTCACAAGGGGTCTAACATATAAGAAAAATGTACCAATTCTGCTTCTCAGGCAGACTTTACAGAGCTGAAGTGCAAGTAGAATTTTCTGCCCTATTTCCTCTCATTTTTTATCATAAATCATAAACAGCGATAGACTGACACTCATCAGTCCCTCTTTCCTCTGAAGATAAAAGTGTTCATCTCACAAAAGCTGTGTGCAGCTGCGTGCAGAAGGCATAGAAAAGAGTAAGGAATGGAACAGGTAATAACAAAGGATTAGTGAACCACGTGTGTAGGGTACAGATTTGCAAAATGGACCATTTTCTCAGTGTGCACTGGAGAATCTACCAACTGATTTACCCAAGCTGTTGATATGGCTACAGTACTTAGTATACAGTCCTGTTCAAAATCTTGCCATTTAAAAACCTACAAGTAGGCAAGCTGCTAGAAAATGAGACTAGCAGAGTTGGAGTTAGTTTTCCAAACTGACCGGAGTGCATACAGAATATGATTTAAATAAAGTTTCCACATGGGAACAGAAAATGAATACTGTATTTCCCAGATAATTCTTTTTCATCCATTTAAAGTACTCATGGATGAAGAGGAGAATAATTTATTTAGGCTTTTGAAAGGGTATGTCAGAAAGTTCTTTTTTCCAGAAGGTGTCTCTCTATAACTGGTGTGCAAAGACTTTCTTTTTTTCTGAAATACTCCAGGTCTTCAGAATAAAAGGCACTGCTATATGTGTCCACATGTTTGTTGAGGAAACTTGATAAGAACCCCTGTAATTCCATAAATAGAAATAAATAACCTATGCATAGCAAGGCAAAGAGACTAATGATTTGGTTCCTCTTAGATCAGAAGCTCTAAATTGTGCTTTTAAGAACTGGAAGGTGAAGTGAATAATAGTCTGTGTTTGGTGACCCACACTGGGTCCAGATAAGTACAAATGATTTAAAGTTCAGATGTTTTTTTAGACTGTTTTCAGACTCTTGCATTTTTTTTGCCATTTCACAGCTGAGATGAAAATCCAAAGATAAAATCTTCCCAGTGGCATTTTATTATTTTCCCTATCCTTCTCAATCAATACTTAATTTGTATATAAAAGTCGAGAAGACTGCAAAAGGCTTTCACCCAAGCAAAGACACTTTTCTGAAGAATAAATCTTATTAGACTCATGAATAAAACACTCAGTTTAAGAAGTTTCTGGAGCTGAAAAAAAGGGAGGAAAAGCAGTGTAATTATCTCATTTCCCCTCGTTTCCCTGTTCCTGTCCCACTTAATAGTGGAGATATATCAACTCTTTTACCTTCACAGATGGACATTTCGTTCCTGCATTATCCGTACTGATGATGCCCTTTCTTATGCACATTTCTGCCATCTTTCAAGGTTCCAGTCATGCTGTTTCATATTTCTCCTTTGTCATTTGTCTACACTAATTGTAGCATCCTCAAGAAATGCTTGCAAAGTTTAAAAAAGAATATATATGCTCTAGCAAAAATGTTGATATTTGTTACCTTTCCTCCTTGGGCTATTTATCCTATTGCCTTCTGTATCTCTCATAGCTTCAAATTATCTAAGGAAAAAGCAAATGACCTTTGGAAGAGTCAGCAATATAGGCTTATATATGAATATGTATGTATGCAAATTGTATATACATATTATATATGTGAGAGAGAGAGATATATCAAGATTCACCCAGATCATCAGTACTGCGTTTTCTGCCTTTGTCATTTTCTTCCAGAGCCTATAGCTTTTCTGGACAACTTGCTTGCATGTTCTTTAAAGCAGCAAAAAGAGGACAGTTTTACATGTAGATATCTTTCAGAACACAGCCCTGATTCTGACACTGATATTTCAATGTTATTGTCAGTGTGTCGCAAACATCAAATGATCCCCTAAATATAAGTGTTTCATAGACGTGCTGAATGACATACACATAAAACCCTGTATAAAGATCCGCAGGTCTGACCGCAGTTGAGTACTAAAATTTATTTTTCACAGAGTCCTGCAAAACAAATATTTTGAATTTTTTTTTGGTATTGTTCAGCTTAGTACTATCAACAGTAAACTTTCAATTTCTTAAAACATGCACGAGCTCTCCAGGGACCCATGTACTATCCTGTCTCCCCCTGACCTCAGAGGCTATGATGTGGTTAAGGTACAGTCAACCTACAAATGAGATTCACAAAGAGCCCAAAAGTCATATTGCAAAGATGCTTTAGAAAACCTTTCTTCTATGATCTCAGATACCAACAACTCTGGCAGATTCAAGATACTGCTTAGATAACGGCTTTATCAACAAACTGAGGCATTAGGAGATTTTTCAGGCAGATATCAGTGTAGGCTGCAAGAAGTCTCTGAGTCATCAACTCCTCCCACACTGAGGACTGTTTTCTCTCACTGTTCTTCCATACCATATACCACGGTACAGTCAGTGAAAAATCCCTCACAAAGGAAGCATGCGTTTTCTATTACTCTCATTTTTGTTTAAAGGCTTACTAGTCTTATTTCTCTGGAAAACACTATTCTCTTACCTTTCTTCTAAACAAAACTACTTTCTACATTAAGGTTTCTCAGAAAGCACATGAACACTTTTTTTTCCCCCTTTAAAAAAGAGAACTCTGAATAGGCTTCAATAAAGTGATTTACTGTCAGTAAAAGTAACACTGTTAAAATGTAGTCACTTATTGCATTATTGCATGATTTAGATGATTTATACATGCATGATACTTATGGTTAGCTAGGCAAGAATCTGTTATCCTTGCAGAATGACTCTAAATGTGTGTGAAGAAAAATTTTAGAAATTGAGAACATATAGAGGGACTCACTTAATGTCCACATAGCACCAATGAAATCTAGCATAGATGGATATATGCTAATGTTTATCCTCAATTTAACAATAAATTAAGAGGAACTTAATTAATAGCTATTTATTGCTTGTACTTAGATGCTGAAGACCTGTTTTGTGAATAGTGAAACCCATGTAATACAGTCATACAAATTACTTTTACATCAAAACTTGCATGTTGTTTTGGCTCTTCCAAATACAAGCAAGACAGGAAAAGCAGAAAATTGGCAATGTTTTTTAATCCTTTTTTATTTTTGGAAGGATGGATAATACTAATGACTTGAGCATGTTGGCTTATGTCCTGAAAGAATACATACTGATGATCCTGCTGTAGACTTGGAAAGTAATTCCATCTGGTCACTAAGCAGTTATCTTCTTGGTAGTGTAGTGAATGTGATGCAGAAGAAGATAGTGTCTGCTGTTCTGAGTGTGAAGATCTATACTAGCAATCTGCAATACAGATGAATATATCTATCAAAAATTGCCTAAGCATACAATACTGAAGCTTTTTACCTCTTGTGCCATAAAATCTAAACCAGAGAGTGAGAGATGGAAAGAGATAGCTTGCTTGTTCTTTCACTTACAGAATACTTTTTTTAGTTTTTTATTTACCAATGAGATATTAAATCAATTTTAAAAAATTCAGAAGTAATTTTTAACATATGCTTTCATTGATTCTACCTGTTAGGTAACAAATATAATTTTTTCATTGAAGGATTAATTTGGATTTTATTCTTAGATGAAAGATACGCCAGTGTTTAAACTCAGTTACTCCCCAGATTAAATTAAGTGTTAGATTAAGCCATGATCTACAACCCATGTAACATCACTGCAGGAACTCGGGCTGCTTGCTATGGAGAAATGCTATGACTTGACCCTGTAAATTGTTTTATGTAAATTTCAGCTAGAAGGTGGTGATAAAAGAAATTCTGTTATTACACCTTGTTCTAAAAAGGTTGAAAATGACAAAGCACCATCAAATATGAGACATTAAGACTAAATATAAGTAGGATTTGCTCTATGTACATTTAAAGCTAAATAACAAAATCCTTTTCTACCATGGCCAAAGGTCATTCTTGGTTTCCAGTCTGCTCCGCTTTCCTTGTGTACTCATGATAACTTAATCAGTGATCAGGATGTGTAAACAGTGAATAATGGGGCCCTTCAAATCTAATCTCCCCAGCTGAAGTGACGACATAAGGGCAATAAGATGCATGCACTACAGATGGACCAGGACCCAGCTTTCTTTAATAGATTTACATCAGGGATAAATAACTGGCTATTGTAATTAAAAAAATATCAAGACCAAAATGTGCAAAAATTTAGTGTACACACACACAGAGGATGAAAATTTCTTATTTACATCGTTAGTAAATTAATCATAAATACTACATAGTCTTTTTTAACTCATCTCTGAAGTATCAAGTGCTGTTTATCAAAAAAATAGAAACGCAAACATCCACAAAGAAGAGAACAGAGAGAGAAAAAAAGGTGGGCTGAGAAATTAATCCTCTGCAATATCTATATCCAATGATTCTACATAAAGAAGCATCTTTAAATCTTCCTTCCTTGGGTGTAAAAGTCTCAACAGTATTCTTGCAGAGCAAATGTAGCTCTTGAATCAACAAAAGTTTTATTTCACAAAAAAATCAGAAAAGCAAAGATCTTCTCATTGCAATGCATGTTTCAAAGATAATTTTTATCTCTGCATTTTGTAAAAAGCTTTCTAAATACCTCAGAATCAAAAGGGAAATGAAAAGTAACTTCTATATTTGGCAGGAAACAAGGAGATCCTAATTTATAATTGTAATAGAATTTACAAGAAATTCCTTTCATGCAATGCTTATTCCCTGCATTAGGTAGCACAAATTTTGACTCACCAACAGAGGAAAAGTCTTTCTTTCCTTGTAATTAAAAAATAATCCAATAATTAGTTCCATATTTTGAAATTAATCAGAAAACCATAAGATCAGTCCTGGGATATTTCAGACTATCAGGGACCACAGGAGGTCTCCAGTCCAAACACGTGTCCAGATGAGGTTGCTCAGCATTTTATCCCGTGGAGGCTGGAAACCCTCCAAGGAGGGAGGCAGACCACCTCCCTGGGCATTGGCCCCACTGACCCACCATTCTAAAGGGGAAAAAGCTTTCCCTTAACTTCAGCCTCCCTGGCCCTGCTCAGCTCTCTGCTGGACAGGACCCAGGACGTTCTACACAGAGCTGCCCGTAGCCCCACTGGCATCGCTGCTGGGACTTTGCCTGCCTGGGGCAGGGCTGCACCGTACTCCTGCCCCAAGTGCATGAGAGTTGTCAGCCCCCTTCCTCCTGCCAGTCCTGGTCCCAGTAAATGGCAAGCCCTGTCCTCCCACCTATTGTCCAAGTCCAAGGATTCAATATTTTTCCTGATCAGCCTAAAGAGTTGTGAATGTTGCCCCAAATATTCAGCAATTTTTCATGGTCTGTAATACACAAAATAAACCGAGATGAATTAAGTGCACATGAACTTCAGAAGAACTTAATTCTCATAAATAAAGGGTATTTGGCTATCTGCCTGTCAGCTAGCCAGCATGACAACTTTTCCAGAAGTACAACCTCTGATACACGTGATGTTGGCAATGCCAACAGCCTGGAAATGTGATGTTATTTCTAGGAGAGACACACGTGCAAGATGGCAATGTGCTGACACAGGTGTACATGAAGTTATACATCTGGTTATTCTATTTATTTATGTAGCTGACTGTTCTGGTGGGGACCGCAAACATTCAGATAAATTTCAAGGCCTTCTCTGTGAACTCTTTCATCTGCTGAAAATTCCCCCGCAGCACAGAGTATCACTCTTTCTAGTTGTCAAGAGCTATGCAGAAAATCCACAGAGAAAATGAAAGTACAGATGGAAATGAGGTTGGGGGATGGGGGGAGGAAGAAGCCATTCTTTTGCCTTTTTTTTTTAATTATTACTAATCAATTAACAGAATGGTAATATTTACAAATGCAGATGGCAGTTATTTTCAGTGTGTATAAGAGCTGATATCAATAGCACTAGATCTCAGGCAAAGTCAGTGCTTTTGTGTAGCTCCAAACAGAGAGTAAGCCTTGAAATCTCCTGATTGTTTCGTTAAGCAGGCTCTATTAAGGAACTGTAAAACAATTTGCATTACTTAATCTTCTGAATCCAGATGAGGCTCTAATCAATTACAGCCATTAACTGTGGGTGCATAATATAACAAGAAGCCTAATGCATTCGATTAAAAGTCAGGTGGGTTACTGTATCTTTTCTATCATAGAAAATTATTTATAAAAATGGCTAAACAAGTTATATACCACATGAGGCAAACAGCTTGGTCTTCAGGAAAACAAATTATTTTGTTATACGCTAGCCTGAGACACAAAAGGATCTCAGTAAATTCATTCTCAAGATTAAGGCATGGAGAATTTGGCTGTAGCTTAAGCTGCAAATTCACAGGGAAAGTTAAGGGAAATTCAGTGGAGATCCAGCCTATAGGCAAATATCCAAATATCATCTCATGCAGTTGTACAGATAAAGTCCACAACCCTTTTCAATTAGGGATATATTTTATCAGTTTCATTTCCAGTGAAAACAGGATATTGAGATGTTTGGGAAGACCAAATACACAGTACAATATAGTTATATACATTGTTCCTGAGTGGGGAGTGGCATCAAACTTTGTTTAAATAGCAGATACCTTGCCCTTTTTGAAAAATGTGCCCATTTAATAATGTTTCCAGTTCAAAACACAAAGTTTTATTAAACTAGCTTACAGAATCAGGTAAATGGAGCCATAAAATGAGGAAAATATAAATTTTGAAATAAATATTTCTGAAATTCAGCTTACTTCAGGAATAAAATGAAAAAAAGAATTTAAACTTCAAGAGGATGTAGCATGAAACTTTTCTATGTTCAAAATATGCAAAACCATACTTTTCCAAAGAATTCCAGCCTACAAATCCAGAAAAATTGCAGCTGAGACTCACAAATGACAACCAGCATAGATATGATAAATATTTATCTTTTTGTTCTTTACTACTTGCTTTTAGAGCAAACGAGGGCAACTAAAATATGCTGAATAACTACATGTAGCAAAATTAGCTTTGTTCGTTAGAGGAAAATTTATATTAAGTTTGAAACAGTGGAAATAATCTCATGACAGTTCAATGAGAAATTGAAAGATAACCAGCTGGTAAATCAGTAAATTGTGATTTCATGAGCCTGTGAATTTGACCCACAGACAATTTTAATAAATAATCTTTGAAATAAAATTCATGTTTCTTAATTCAAAAACACATAGAAGCATTCTTCCTTGTTTTATTTGTGCTATTCAATGCACAATTAGATCATGCATTATTGAGATGTTACTCAATTCTTGGTCGAGACACAGACCAAATCGTAACAAAAAACCTAGCAGCATTTTAAGAACTACAGGCTAAAGAACAGGAAACTGTAACTGTGTAGAGAAGCAGGTGGTACATGGCTGAAGGAGTACCATGTTCCATAGTGTATAGACATCATCTTTAGTTTCTGACCCGTCAGCCTCACTCCCATGCCTGGGAAGATCATGGAACAGATCCTCCTAGAAGCTATGCTGAGGCACATGGAGGACAGGGAGGTGATTCAAGACAGCCAACATGGCTTCACCAAGGGCAAGTCTTGTCTGACCAACCTGGTGGTCTTCTATGACGGAGTAACTACATCAGTGGACAAGGGAAGGGCTACGGATGTCATCTATTTGGAGTTTTGTAAGGCCTTTGACACGGTCCCCCACAACATCCTTCTCTCTAAATTGGAGAGGTGTGGATTTGATGGGTGGACTGTTTGATAGATGAGGAATTGGTTGGATAGTCGCATCCAGAGGATGGTGGTCAATGGCTCAATGTCCAGATGGACACCAGTGACAAGCGGTGTCCCTCAGGGGTCTGTGCTGGGACTAGTACTGTTTAATATCTTCATCAATGACATAGACAATGGAATCGAGTGCACCCTCAGCAAGTTTGCGGATGACACCAAGCTGACTGGTGTGGTTGACACACCTGAGGGACAGGATGCCATCCAGAGGGTCTTGGACAAGCCTGAGAGGTGGGCCAATGAGAAACTCATGAGGTTTAACAAGGCCAAGTGCAAGGTCCCGCACTTGGGTCAGGGCAACCCTTGGTATCAGTACAGACTGGCGG
>NW_009596625.1:0-20487 GCF_000690535.1 Cariama cristata
TAACTTGGCACCCCAACTCTGACCCCCCCCCCAGTTTTGGCACCTCTCAGCTCCTATTCCAGCTCCCAAAGCACCTTTTTGGGACCTGCAATTTTATTCCTTCCCTACTCATACGGGTGTACCCCCTCCACCTCAGGGCCCTTTCTGTACAAGGCCAGTTTTTACTGGTCAAAAAAAAATCATCTGAAGGAGTAAGTCTCACACGGGGATTGCAGTTTGATATGTACACGATGTATATTTTTATCACGGGCACATTTCTTGGAGACTCAACTTTTTCTATGCGATGGGAATTTGTCTTCTGTGAAGCTTTGGTCACGGTGACATTTGATTTTATTTCTGTTTTGTTGTAGTGGAGTGGGACCAAGTACAACTGCAGTATTTAAAAGCCACACTGGGCCTGATTTTGGTTTCACTTCAGAGGGTAAAATTAGTAAACTTAACATGCTCTGCAAAAAAGTGACACTAACTCGAATGAACTCAGAACTGAGCGAATGAGTGGCAATTTGAAATTAATTGAGATCAGGCCATCGATGTAGCTTGCAGGGGATGAATACCGAGAAAAAGGGTCTTATTGCCAACACGCAGAATGACTAACCGCACATGGCTTTTACACGTCATCTGTTTATATAGAGAGGAGAAGAAGTGACGGTACAATAAAACCAGCAGTGCTTCGGTGCAGAGAAATACGTGCGCATGTCAATACACCAGTACCTGCCATTTGGATGGAACTGAGCATCCTTCGATCCTCTGTACATCGTGCGAATTTTGGTGCTGCGCAGTACAAAACAGACAACGTCTCATACAAATATAAAGGACCTGACAAGCTGCAAATAATCGATGCCAATGGTTTCACACCTGTTTCACAACCCAAAAAAGCAGCTGCCAAACACAAAACTGCCACCTAGTATTTAACTTATCCCTGGAATCTTCCCCCTCCTGGCTTTCCCAACCTCTCGGGGTTGGCTGTAAACACAAGACTGAAATGCTGTGAAGAAATGTAGAAAATAGCTTATGATGCAGTATAAACAGCATACTTCTTGTGTGGGCGATATATATGCCTTTCCGTTCCACTGGAGAGGAATGACCTCTCCCAACCAAGCGAGGTTTCACATCTCCGAGGTCTGCAGCCAATTTTAACTCGTCGGAGCAGAGAAGAGCACACAGTGGAAGAGGCTCACAGCGGAGTCGTTCGGTTCATGGAGCAGTTTTGCTGCAAACACAGGTTTCCTATGAGGGGAACTGAAAATTTGGCATATTAAAATAATTCAGGAATTTAGTTTCTCGTAAATGGGGCTTCCAGGCTTTAAATACGCTCAGTGTGTGTTCTCTTAAAGTTGGTCCCATAGCATATATATTAAAAAAAAATCAAGTATTTTCACGTGAGCAGGAGCCACTTTCAGGGCTCGTCTCTCGAAATGCATGGCCTCCGCGTCTGATTGCAAGGTGACATAACTCTAAGGGACTTTGTAAAACCGCTGCTACTTTCCTTCCACCCCCTTTTAACAGTCAATTCTCTTTCCATCCTTTCCCAAGGAAGACACATAATGGAGAGAGCGAGCATCCCTTTTCACACCAAAACCCACTGGCCTTCCTCCTAATTGCTCCTAAGCCTGTTGTGAAAAGCAGCCAATTCCCAAAACGAGAGAGGGAGAAGGATCTGCTGCTTTACTTGATTCATAGCCCCGCACACCCAGAAAACAGATCTCCTGGGAGACAGCATTTTGGATATTAAACAGATCACATATTTGATTTTAAGTGAAAGACCAAGAAGACAAGATCACAGAATTAGAGAAGTTACAGATGGAAAAGGTCTATGAGGTTATGCAATCCATCAGTCTGGACATTGCATAATTGCTCCCCACAGTATATTTTTAGTGCTTTATCCAGACAAATCATTAAGTGCTTTAAAATGGGCCAGATTCCTCAAACGCAATGCAATGCGTGCTAAGTCACAGCTGATTTCACCGAGGCTCGTAGCTTGCAGCATCTAATAAGACACCAGAAGAAAGTTTTGTATGGGCAAGGAGAACAGAATGGACTCGTCCAGAAATAAATATGGGTCTCATTCAGCATTCCTCATAGGAATCTTTCCTCAATTGGCTGAATTAGATCTCTTAAATCTCATTTTCGGATTATACTGAATAAGACATTACTACTTATTCAGATGTTCACTTAGTCCAAAGTAAAACACTGTTAACGTTCCTGTGAACACAATTTGTTTTAAGCCAGCTTCAAAGCCGGTTCAGTAAAGCGTAAAGAATGTTTATTTAAAATATAGTTGCTAAATTTAGCATGAGCTTGGTTAGCCTAAAACTTAGCGACATTTTTAGAGAGCACATTGCAAATCAGGAATGCATGGAGGAATAAATAAACTTTCCCACATTTTTGGAAATCGAGTAAGAATTTGCAAGTGATTTCTTGCACGGGCAATTTCTGTGGATTGGAAGGCGTTATGAATAATGCAAATTTCCCACTAAACAGACAGTTGAAAACACAATGCTAATAGTTTTCGTTGCAATTTCATTTCAAATAATGCTCCCTCAAGGAGGAAACAATAGCTGTCAGCTATTGTTGTAGAAATTACGCAGAGCACCAACATGTTTCAATATTTACCCAAGCTCTTTGCAAAGCACCAAAAAGCACAATGAAGCTGCGGTTGGCTGCAAGCCACATTCAAACCCCTGCAAAGGAAATCTTCTGTTTGAATTAGGTCCTGCGCCTCTTCCTGGTAATTATGACACTGGATTTTACACCCACCTCTGGCACATGGGTTGCTGAAGTCCTCTGGCCAGATCCTTAGCTGGGTTAAATCCCAGCCTGCCTGCAGGTTGAGTATTTAGACAGAAGGCAGATGATTTTAAGTTTTTTCCTTTTCACTTTCCTGAGTTTACCCCGGTAAAAGAGGCGCATCTGGGTCACCTTTATGTTAAGTGACGTTGCCTTAGAGAAACAAGCAGACCCATGATGGGAACATGAGCAGGCTTGCGACGGCAAGCAGTTAAATTCTCTTTTATTGGGTCAATATCAGAGGGCTGGAGCCTGGAAATTACGCTCGGCTTTCTCATCATCTCCCTCCATCCTTTCCATCCTTTGGTTGGTGTGAGTGTAATACCTGTTTCTGCTCCTAAGGAGGGGAGTTTGCTGCTGCACTGCTCGTGGGGCTGCAAGGCAAAAGGGATGTGCCCAGGTGTCCCCCAGTGTCACCAAAGATACCCATGGACTTTGGTGGGATTGCGATCAGCTCCTCACCAGGCACACAGGTGAAATAAGGGGCACGGAAGAAAACACTGAACATCTTTTTTTTTTTTTTTTTTCTCCAAAGACGGGGCTCCACTGCTTCCACTGGTTTTAGGCAGCTTCAAGCATCTACATCCTGATCCGAAGCGCTGGGACTTGGCTTTACAGGCAAATGCCAAGTCCCACCCACAGACCCATCCTCCCCAGCCACCTCGCATCTCCCTCAGCTCTCTGGATGAAGGTTTGCAAATACACTGGCCCAACGCACTAATTCCTGAATCTGCAGTGAGGTGGACTCCTTAATTCTTCACTATCTATCTCCAATTGCTTACTAAGTCGCTGTTTTCATTAGAAAAGCAATATGTAATAATAGTTGTTAAAATAATTGTATTTCTGTTTTTACATCTGTAAAGATTAAGTTAAACAGTATGAAGCCCATTAAACTATTTCATGTCATGTTGCCATAAATTTCCTCCATTCCCATTGCTACTATTATTCCAGAGTAAACTCTGAGATCAAGCTGCTGCCACAGAGAGTTATTTATAGGAGCTCATTCATCAATAAAAACTTCAAAAGAAATCTGTTACTCTTCTATTGGGAAGCCAAAGAAAACTAACATAAAGACAACCCTGTTAAGAAACAAAGCTAAGGAGACCACAAGACATTTAGTTAAGGAAAATCCTGATTTCTAACAAATACCATGCAAGGAGAGGAAGAGGAAAAAAAGAAAAAAAGACTGTTGGCAACATGAATCCTTTTAAGTTATTTGTTCTCATTGGATGGTTAAAATAAACTGTTAAACAGTTGTATTTGTACTGGCTCAGCCTCCTCATTAGACTTCTTGTGATGGATTTGTGATCTCGTAGTGCGTAAGGAGCTCTTCATCTCTTGCAAAAGCTGGCGTTGTCTTTCCACTCATCTCAGCTGCTCGTACACCCAGCCATCAGCACAGCAGAAACCGAACGAGCGAGATGCTGAGTAGGCAACTGATAGCATCCACCTCCCTAAAGGAAGATAGATAGGCTAGGAAAAGGTTGTATTTCATCATCTTTATTCTCTATTATTTCTTATTGTGCCTTCCTCTGTACAGCTGAGCTGTGCACCATTGATAGCTAGTCCTGCAGAAACTTCAATACATGAGGGGTCTAGTGCTGGGCTTTCCCATACCAGCACCCACTGCCTGTACCAGCACCGGTCCTCACAGAACAGATCAGATCTCTTTTGGGAGCCACATCAGATCTCAACACATTTCATTTATATAACAGCAATTAACCATAATCTGAAAAACAACCTCTCCTTTTTGTCCCTGACTCACTAGGAGTTCCACACGAGTGAGTTCTTCCTGAGGGTCTTGGCAGGAACAGGGACTTGGTGATGAGTCATGTCATGGTAACTGCATCCTCAAACGGAGTTTTTTTGAGCTCAGCAGACAGACTCACTTGTTTCCATCACAAGGACCTGGGTCCTGAAGGCAACATGGACCTCAAGTTCCTGGTACGCACTGCAGAAAAATATAATCACAACCCCAAACATTGAAGTACAGAGGTGAAGATGCTATTTCCCGGAGAACTCTTTACATCTCTGCTGTTACTCATGCAAACCTGGGCAGGGTACTTTGCGTGGCTTTCGTCTCAATCAACACTAATCACCTAACAACTCAATACCTGGTGTAAGCTGGCCATCAAAATTATCTCCACAATCTGCCGGGTTATAAAGCGCCTTCAGAGGGCTGAGCTTCTGACCACATGAGGCACAAGCTTCAGGGTGGGTGAAATCACCCTTTGGTTATACACGGAGGAGCTGGGTAAGGTCTGTGCTTTAGAGTGTTAGAGGAGGCGAAATCCACCTGCAGCAGATTGCACCTTCCAGACTGTCAGCTTGCTTGGCAAATGCAACGTTCGCCTAAACGGTGTCCTCTCTAAACTCACCCAAAAAGCTTCTTTTATTTTCTTGGTTGGGTTGTGCTGTAGGGGAGGTAAGACATCACTGGTTTCCTTCTACTGAGGATTTAGAGGAGGTAGATCCCAAATTGACCACTAGTGTTGTGAATTAAAAGTAGCTGCTTCCCCAAACAGAGGTACTAGATAAAGAAATTTGCAGAGACTCATCAAATTATGGGCCAAATAAATCTCTTTCCCCATGAGATCTGAAAGCAATACCCTCACTTTTGTCCGTTTTTGCATTGCTACCAATCGAGGCTCATGTATCCAGTTTTGCGCTGATATAATTACAGTCATTCAGAAAGAGTGGGAGAGCCAAGTCAGTCACGTTGACTCAATTATGCCAATGAGAAAAGTTTTTATACATTGCTATAGCTTATATTTGGAATTACTCTAAACACCACAGATGCAATGATTATTAACAAACATGAAATGTCTCTGTATACAAACAAGATTTATTCCCATTTCCCTATACCTACTGTTAAATATAATTGCTTTGTTATGAAAAGGGCAAAGACAAGCCCTTAATTGTTGTGTCTGGTTTCAGATTAGACCCTACATAAATTCTAAGTAACAATAACAGCAATTGTGACCCACTTCTTATGGAATATGTTTCATTGATTTCTCCTAAAGTGCTTTGTAAGGAAGGTTAGTAGAAAGCCCCAGTGTAAACATGGGGAAATCTCCTGATTATTTGTTTTGGATGGTTATAGAGGAAATTGCATACGCTTTCATGGAAAAAAAATCCTCTATTATTATCCTCTGCCCTAAAAGAGGGAGGGGGGGGAAAAGCTTGGTGACTCTAGTCCTACTCTAAATTATCCTAAAGTAAATTCCTGGCAAACCAAATTAAGTCAGATGACTCTGGATTTCATGAGAGTAAGTAGTAACGGGCTAAGTTAAAGCTTTAAAGAGGGCACCTAGCTGCTCTGCACTCCTTTGCAGCATCCCAGGGCTCTTGAAACCTTTGAATGACCACTTTTGTTTTCTTAGCTTATTTCAGAGATATGTTACTTAGGTCTTGAGCATCAATAGGAAACAGCAAGTCAGCTGTTAGCAAAACAAAGTGGAAAATCCCCCAATGGTTGTAGTTCATATAAAATTAAGAAAATAATTGTGTTTAGAGTGTGAAATGCAATCATGTAGCAAAGCACGCAAAAATACCTTTGTCTGATAAGGCTTTTGGCTGAACAGAGACCGCCAAGACCAGACTGACATGATTCAGCCCCTTGCAGTCTCATGAACTAATTCTTTTCGCATCCATATAGGACTTCTGTGGTCGGGGAGAAAACCCCAAACTAAAGCCCCTGACAGAGGGAAACCCACACATTTTAATTCGAGATGTCTCTTAGAGAACTCGGAGATCAGGTATTTGCAGGCTGTCTGCAAACTGCAGAATGCCAGCTTTGGTGCAGAGCAAGCAACTCTGCAGTTAAAGGTGTTGTCAGGAAAGGACCGGGCACTGGTCTTCCAAGGGCCAAGAGGAGCAAGAGGGAGTGTTTGGAGGGGGACTCTGTCTCTCCCTGTCTCAGGGCTCAGACAAGCTTCACTGAGTGCTTAATTTGCAATACGCAGGATTTGCCTGGACAGGCGTCTAACAGGGCTTTGTTGGGTTGGTCGCTCAACCTTGCTCTATCAAACGCTTTTGTCAAGTCTTTAATCAAGACAGGACTAGTCATCCTCCACCCTGGTGGCTCAGCAAATGTTGAAGATCTGTTGGCCTTTCCCTGAGTTTCTGAAGGTGTAGGTATGTTGCGAGAAAAGTTCCTGGAGAAGCTGGAGGGTGAGAGGCTTTCATTCCTGTTCCTGCTCCTTAGCAGGACCACCAGGTGTAGGGCATTTGTCCAGGATTTCCAAGAACTCAGCAGCCTGCGGAAGGAGTCACTGCCCACAGGTACTTGCAAACCAGTTGTGCCGCCGTGGGTCTGAGCCTCTTGGTACGTCAGACTGATGTGAACGGTGCACGTATTGTCCGAGGTGTGACTTCTGCTTCCCTTTGACCCTGCTTTGCTGCCATCCCAGAGCGGCCCATTTAGCATCCACCTTTTGTACACGATATAGACAGATACACTGGTGCGTGTGGACAATGCACGTGAGCTACCCAACCCTGCCCCACTCCAGAAAGAAAAAATAAATTATTTTCTCCTCATTTAGGTGGCTTTAAAGATTCAGGTCTGCACCAAAACTTACTTGTCTCTTTAACCGTAATGAGGAATAAGTGACCCCATGGCCTCTTCCAGTCACTCATTAAGATTTCTTCATGCTAGGACATTAGCATGATGTCTCCAAATGAGGTATGCTGCCTCCGCTCTTACACTTGTATATTCTTGCTGCTTACTTTAAAAGTGATCATCTTTTCTTCCATTAGTAAAATAAATCAATAGGGGAAAAATATCTTTCCAATGTGTAAGAAATGAAGTTTCTCCTTAAGAGTGTTAAGCTACAGAGGAAAGATGAAGAATCAACTTTGACACACATGACAAATACTGAAAGGGAGCTAAAGCTAAAAGGCAAGTCCTTGAAGACTTTGGATCGTTAAGAAAGTACACGAATGGGCTGAAATTCTTGAAAGAAAACCTATCCCAGACTTACTTGGTTGGATCAGTGCCAGGGCTGTGCATTTGCCTCCCAAACTCCATCACACTAATGATGTCTAAGGGAAAATCCATCTCCTCTTATTTCCTAGGGTTGGGAAGGATCTGTGAGCTGATGAACTGGGGGTTCCTGTGCGTTCCTTTGTGTGTGCCCGTAGTGCTTAGAGCAGCATCTGTGAACCCATAAATCCTGGCTCACTTTGCCCCGGCGAGGGTAAGACCAGCAGCTCCGTTGTGGCCCAAAGGATGACAGCTGGGGAGCTGGGCTGGGACCTTTCCCAGGCTCAGTTTCTTGCTAGATTGAATCGCACCGCCTTGATTGAAATCTGCTCGGATGCAAAACTGAGGTCATGGCTGCACAGAGCCCAGTGCAAATCTCTGTCGTCCTGTGTCTGTGACATGGAGATGTGCACGTGGCGTTTTATACAGTGAGGTTCGTATCTTCAAATGATACCTCCTGCTTTTAAGAGGGATGCTTGCCTTGGCACCGAAGGTGGAGTCACTCCATCTTCTGTCAAGGGCAGCTACCTCTTACCCCCATCTTAGCTAACGAGAGAATCATTTGGGTCCCGTGAGCAGTGCACCTCTCCTGGGTGGCCTAAGAACAGCCTGGCTCCTCTCCATCAGCTCTCTCTGGCTTCGGCATGGTGGCAGGCGTAGGAGTTGAGCCCCAAGTGGGTGTCCAATCCAGAGGGTGACCTTCCGAACCACGGAAACTTCACATGTGGAATATTCGAGACCGCACATCTTCCTGTGTCTCCGCACAGCTCTCACACAAAGGGTCCCGTGTCCCGGGCTGCACACAACACCCCAACAACAATTAGGTGACTCAACTCCCCGGCTACGGAGGCACGCACCCTGAGCGGACCACACTTGGCTCGGCAAGGAGAGGGCGAGGGGAGGTTATTCGGGGAAGCGAGTTTGAGGGTGGTTTGGTGTGGGCATTCTGTGGAGAGGTCCTTGCGTCTCGCAGCGGAGGGAGGGAGGGAGGGAGGGAGGCGGACGGTGGTGGAGCTGAGCTTTCCCATGGCGGTTGCAGTGATCGCAAGTCATCTCGCAAGACGGGGATGTGTCTGTCCTGGCATTCAGGCTTTAAAAGTCATTTCCAGCTAGTTTACCAGAAATAGCCTGTACAGCCCTAGATGTGAAATATCCCAGGCTGGCGAGCTAACGTCTTGTGCTAGCTGCAATCTGCAAGCTCTGAATTTCACAGCTGCGGTGAGACAGTATTTAAAATCTCAGAGACAGAAATGGCCCTCTGTAAAACAGAAATTATAAGTTTTGGCCCTGTCTCTAACCTTTGGAGAGTTGCCCAGCTTCTGACAGTCTGTGATGATGTCTCTGTGGAGGAAATCCTACTCTGAAGAAAAGCATGTTGCTTTCTCCCAAAGTTATATTCTTTCTTTCATTCGGCCACCATAAAGGACACTTTGTCATCTTGACAGACCCTAAATATTCCCTCCTAATTTTACGGGAGGCAGATATGGGGACAAAAATTAAGGCTTATTCAGGAGTCTTGTTTATAGCTAAGGATATAAGGGATTTGAATGGAAATAACAATTAAACTCGAGAAAAAATTCACACTACAGGTCACTGCAATCCCAACTTTTCCCCTTATGAACTCAAGCCGAGGAGGTTTTCTTCCCCTTTGTGATTTAAGCTTTGCTAAACTTCTCTGAAAATAGTTCATATATCATAGAGAAGAATTTCCATGGGGAACATAAATACATCCGCAGAAAGAAGGGAAAATTTTTCCTTGTCTCTGGGAATGGATGAGACAGAAAGACAGTTGACGCCAAATATTAATGATGAGTGGAGGAATCCATCCAAAGAAGCAATCTATTGAGAATACTAAAACTATCCTAAAGTCACAGACATATAAAAATCTAGTACGGAGCAATGGTTTTTCCACTAATATAGGCTTAGATTCAAGAAAATATTTAAGCACGTGCTTAAGTTAGTGCCTGTTCAGAACAGCCCTTAAGTGAATCATTGAAGCTAACTTCAGCTTTATCAATGTGTTTTTCAGCTCTGTGGGTACCAGCCACCGTTAAGCATGCCTACACTTAAGTCCATGCTTAAGAACCGTCTGGAGGGGAGATGTTTTCTTCCAGTGAGACCACGTAACACCGTTTTCAATTTCCTTGCTTCAGGAAGAGTTTGTATTAAATTTGTAGTTGAGGCGACAGTGTTGAGGACATGCAGAGCTTACAGATTTTGGTCAGTAGAGAGGGAAGCCAGATCAATCTAAAGGAAATACAAACCACATCATTCAGATATTGGGTGGTTCATACACGGAGATATATACATAGGTAGCTTGCGTATATGGATATACATGGACATACACACACCTGCGCATGTGCTGTGCTTCACAGGCTTCTCACTTACATCCAGAGGGTGACAGTCAAGGGCAATGGTAGAGGGACATTAACAGTTGGTCTTTTCTGGTAAACACCTCTGCAAAACAGTGCCTCGGACTTGTGATCCCTTGGCAGACAGGAGCGACTGGAGCCTCCCAAGCAACTGAGTGGGGCACGGGAACATTCCTGCCTTCCTTTGCTGGATGGGAAAGCAGAGACACGGTCATGTCAGCCACGTACGGGCATGTTCAGGCAGACCTGAGCCCTCGTCCTGCTGCCTGCACGTCACCACAGCTGGCGTGGTAGGTGCCATGCATGCTCTGCACCGTGTCTTACCAGTGGGCAGCTGCTGGGTTGTCCTGCCATCAATGCAATGTCCTTGCCATAGGCATTTAATCCCTCCCCTTTGCAGCCCACTTGCCAAGGTCTTGCGTTCACGTTTCCCAACTTGGAAAGTCACAACCTGTTCCTGAGCACCTTCTGCCAAGTTTCACGCATGATCTCACACGCTTGTGTGCCTTTGCCTCCATCGTCATGGCGGGGAGGAAGAGGTCAGCTAGCGCAGGTGGTGTTCATGCAAAACAATTTTAGATGTTAACACTCGCTGCCTAATATTACATGAGATCCCGTCGATGATGAGCTGGGGCTAGGTGTCAGCCGCAAGGACGTCACTTTTGCATGCTGTAACGCGGTGCAGGAATTACAAAGCAAAACACACAAGCCTTCCTCAAGCGATTGGATTTGACATAGCTGGATGAACAGTTTAATTGGGTTATTAACACATCTCCACACTGACATCAAGAGCATTAAGTGCTGTGTAAACAGATTGGCTCTGCCAATGTGCTGGAGGCGGGTGGGAACGCCTCTTCCCAATCCCTTTGCGAGCCCCTTGGCTTGCTGCTCCCTTTGCAGCTGGGGCATCCCTTGGCTCCGGGAGGGAGGTGCTGGGAAGGTGGGAGGGAAAAACCACAGCTCCTTTCAGAGCGATGTCAGGGTTAAGAAGAAGACAGGCAGGGTAGGGTCTACACCAGCCTCACCCGGTTTTATTTCTTCTGCAGAGCACCCTGGGAGCTGTGTTGAGGTATCCTAAAATAGTATAGAGACCATGTTCCTACCATAGTCTTCTTTGGTTTCCACCCCAGGGGGTTAGAATGGCTTCATAGTTATCACCAATACTGGCTGCTTCTGCATCCATTGGGATTGTCATCTCTGCTGGGATTTCTCCTCGTTCTCTGCTCATGGCAGAAGTAAAGGGCTGGCTGTCTGGACAGGGGTTTTGGGCCACTTTCTGTCCACGTGGACAACGTTGTCCTGAGGCAGCAGTTCCCTCACCACCTCTGCCGTGAGCCAGTGTCAACATTTGGGTGAAGCGATGTGGCTGTCACTCCACAAACCTGTGCCTCATGTCCCGAGGGAGCAAGAGGATTAGCAAGGCACTTCAAAGCGTTGTGTAATTGCACTTTCACTCAACTCACACGGCTTTGTTTTCTTAATTTTTAAAAGAAATGTCAGGTGAGCCTCCAGGGACATGGAAAGGATCCCTCTCTTGGTGACAGTGAGTAAAACAGAGCCCGCACGTCGGTGTCCTCAGACTGGACTGGCTGGATCTGGGCTCATCTAGTGCCTGCGAAAGCAAGGGCAAATAAATCAGCTTTGGATTCAGTCCCTTTGGTGTTTTGGACCTGCAGCAATCAGCTTTCACTGCTGGTCTGCACTTCTGAGCTGGAGCTCCTCTCTCAGGCTGACTCCATGGGTAAGCGCCAGGTCTCCTGCATTCCCTGCTTCCCCTTCAACCACCCCACAGAGGGTTGCTGCGGTGGACTCAAGGCAGTTTCCTACCTCCCTGATACAATCAACCACCTCACGCAATCTTTTTCCTAAACAAGTCAATCCTATCTTAAACTTTTCCCATTTTTTTTTTCCCCTCTTCATCACTGTTGAAAGGCTCTGACTGCTAGAAATCATCCTCTACCTTCCTTCCACTGACGAGCGTTCATCTGCTAACTTCATACTGGCTCTAGAGATGTTCTCTTTTCCTTTATTTAATCAGTGTTCTTTCTGACAAGTGGATTTTGAAGAGAATGAGCTATTCACTTAGCAAAAGTGAAACTGATGCATCGCAGAAGATAAATATTGCGAACGGGTTTATCCGGTTTAAAAGCATGTTCTGATTTTCTTCTCCCTCTGTTCCTGGTGAAGAGTGAACTGTCTTCTCTGACAGTGCTCTGGGCTCTTCTCATCTTGATTGGGACTTAGAAGTGCAGAAACTGAAAGAAAAAAAAAACCCAAAGAAAAACAAAGGAATGTTTTGAATGTTGAATCCTTTTGGTGTGATGCCAGTTGGAGGTGCTGGGTGAAGGCATGCGATTAAGCACGCTGCCTCGCTCATCCCTAGTAAATCAGCTTTGCTTCTGGTGAGTGTCAGGTGAACTCAGAGCTTGTCTGTCTTTAGAAACACCACAAAATCGTCTCATCTGATAAAGGCTTCCCTTGCTAACTGGAATAAAATTAATAGGATCAAGTCAGTGACATCAGCTCTTGCCATTTTTACTTGGTAAGATGTGGAAATTTGGGGTCTGTTGGTGCATTAAAGGCTGTTTATCTGCCTGGAGCACCCCTCCCAGCTGTGGATCCCGAACTAAGGGTCAGGACCCCAACTGGGATTGTGGCATTTAAAAGTGGGCTTGGAAGCCCAGGGGAAGGTTAGCCATCGAAGTGGGACCTGCTGCCAGAAGTGTGTTGGACAGTGTGCTCATCAGCAAAAGGATTTGAGAAGTTCAGTCACAGGAACACATTTTTTGCAGTTTCTATCTTCTGTTATTTTCTCCTGCATTTCCTTTTCTCTCTTCCCTGTTTTCTCAGCCCTAGTGCTAATAAATTAGATTATCATTCGCTATAGACTCTTTCATCCTTCAGAGAGCTGCACTGGAAGCTGAAATGCAGTCCAAATTGGAAGGTTATGATCTTTTTTAAGACAAAGGGAGGAGGAAATAAGTTGGTTTTCATTCTTTAGAAGATCCTTGTTTTAAAAAGTCACAGAGTTATATGATATTTTCCCAATTTCTCCCATTTACATGGGAACAGCAGCATATCAACCATGACTCTGAGAGTCAGCAAAAGACTTCTTGACAGTTTGAAATCTGACCAATTTGGGGGGGGGGGGGGAAAGAGCCCTTTCCCCTTGTTTTTCTGGCCAGCTCTAGCTCACAAACCATCACCCCGTGGTTGCTAGCACACAACATTCACTCTCAGGGTTGGCTGCTTTCCTTCCCCACTTCCCAGGCTCCCAACCCATCACATCGGAACTGCATCCCAGGGTGCACGCGGCAGGCGAGCCCATCGCTACCCAGACCAGCCCTGGGGAGATGGGGCTCATCACTACATTTTTTCACCAAACAGATGCTCAGGACAATAAACCACCACATCGTTTTTGGTAATTGAGCTCCTACGAAATGCAGAATTCACCAGCTATGCAGCTTTGTCAAATAGATGGGATACTCTGATCCCATCTGATAAGGTGAGAGTGTGTCCAAAAACAACACTGCCAGGTCCATGATCTCATCCACCCAACCAGGAACAGTGCAAAGAAGTGAAAAATGAATATGAAAAGAGAGAGAGATATCCAGGAGACAGCATGAATAAACCCTCAGTAACACAGGAGTCACCGATAATCATAATAAACCATGAAAAAACAAAGCTCGCCATTATGCGAGCACTGATTCTGCTTTCAGTTATATCAATAGGAATCTGGCAATCGGTTTTGATGGCAGGAAGGTTAGACTCAGGATGGAAATATTTTTGATCTGAACTTTTCACCTTGCAAGAACCTGTTCACCCGTTAAGAGAAAACTGCGTTGCACAGTCGTGACATTCATGTGACAGCATCACTTGCATGGAAAGAGCACTGTGCTGCAGGGTCTGAACGTCGCAAAGCCCATGTGCAGGAGGCTGAAACGACAAATGCACTGAATAATGAGGATAGCAAATGACTTTCCTAAAAAATGGCAAATTTCTTTTTTTTAACCAAAAATATAATAGAGCAAACCAAAAATTAACATTTTCACATTTTGCAATTTTATATCTGCTCCTAGCTGTGTTTTCAACCTGCTTTTTGTTGCAGCAGTGACATAGTCCCAAGTTTCTTTTTGGAAGGGAAAATGGAGGATAAGGAGATGGAAAGACTCAACCAAGGCCACATGGGAAGTCAGTAGCAGAGTTCAGAAATCAAGGCTGAAAACTTGATTTCATTAATCCGAGCGACAAAATCATCCCTGCTTTTGTGCTTTTGAAACAGCAGCAAGTACTTCTCCTCTCGGAGGGGAACCGTGAGAAACAACAGCAAATATTAGAGAAGCAAGATTCCTGAGACCCTTAAATACCTTATAAATCCTGTCTGCATTTGCCACCTGTAAGGCTTCCGTTCAGCGTAAGATTTGTGCCATTCCTCCTAAGTTTAGGGAACACTGCAAATAACCAAGTACTTGTAAATACAGAATAAATGAGAATTTCTAATGACATCCATTGTATTTTTCTACTGTTTATATTAATCTCAGAGATCCAATCAGACTTTGTGTGTTTTAAGTAAACTTTTGCTTATTCCTGGTGCCTACCCAACACGAAAGAAATCCACAGCCAACAGCAGTGGGTTATTTGTGCATCTTCAACAGAGATGCTTATCATATTTGCTAAAAAGATTGTTGTACCATAGAAGGAAACAGAAAATGGACATGTTTTAAGGCCTTTTTGAACACAAGACAGAAAACAGCAGGAGTAGAAGGGTGGAAAGTTTATACAGAAATTACTTCTGAGAAACTGACACCAGGAAAACGAGAAACACATTTCCTCGGTGGAGCAAGGATTTGAATTTGCAGAGGACGCATTGCGAGCACACCGATTTTAACAAGCGGCAAGGAAGAAAATGATGCATTTCCTGAAAAGAGAATAAAAACAAACAAGAAGTCTCACTGTGACTTGAGTGAGAGTAATCTAAAAGCAACCATGAAAACAAGACATAGTTGTGAATTCCTCGCGAAGCCGGGGCTGGGGAGGAAAGGACAGCTGAGTCCAATCAGCCTGGCCGGGGTTCTCGTCCTCCTCCTGTCATGGGCTGCTACTTGATGTCTCTTATCATCTGCATCGGCCCCATCGAGACGAGCTGTGTTCTTAATGAGCTGATGTATGAGACAGCGATAGCTGCAGCTTAAAGCTAATATTGTACCTTCAGAGACGCGATTTTTCAAACTGAACAAATGGCCTCTGAAGCTGCTGGTGACTCGGAGTAATGGATGATATGTCTGAAGGCATTTGGTTTTTTTTTTTTAGGTGCATGCGTAGAAATGACATGTTTTGAAATGAGCTGTAGTGGGAGCGGCAGGTAGGCTGCTGAGGCACCCCAGACCTCGTGTAGACAGGCTGACCCGGCGTCTCGGTTGATTGCCATGCCTTACCTTAGGATCAGCATCGCTCTGTGTCTGGGGACATGTCCTACTGCTGCTGCTGGCTTTGAAAGCCATATGGGGGACAGGGACCCCCGCAGTGGTTGGGAAATGGATAATACCATGCATCCCTCAGCTTATTGACCTGCTATTTGAAATCATTAATTGGCCTTCAGAAGACCCAGGTCTTCTACCTTGCATCTGTGCAGAAATGTTTCGGTGTCCGTTTTTGGGTGGACTCACTCCAGCTGTCCATCTTCCTCCTAGAGCACCACGAGCCTGGGCATCGCCACCAGACCAGAGCAGCCTTCCCAAACCAGGTGTCTTTGGAGAAAATGTGGATTTTAACTCTTCTGGAGCCCTTGTTTCTGAGCTTACGGATGCAGGAACTTCTCCCATACTGTCCTAAAATAGTTCAGCTGCATGGGTGGAGAATTACAGACAGGTGAATATTTCCTTCAAAACATTGTGAAGCTTCGCCCAGGTGGCAAACGCGACCAAAAAACCTTTTGTAAAACAGTTACAATGCAGTGCCTACCCAAGAGGCACAACTTTATGGACATAGTTAATTCCCTTCCAATCTGCAAAATTATTGTAGTACTGGGTTTGAGCAACATTAAGAAAATGATGCAATGGATACAATGGATGCAGTTATTCTGAAGGGATTTCGATGTAATAATATTCAGGTCGACATAATCAACAGAATCTCTGAACTGTTCAAGTTTCAGCCAGCATTGGCAATTAACAAATCTTACCAAGAAATGTAACTTAACTCCTTATTAGCACTTGGATCTCTATCAGGAACACTGAAAAAAAAAAAAATATCCAAGAGCATTTTTCAAATTAGCAGCCTTGAGGGCAATATAATATAAGTTCAGCCAAAGCGAATCGAGTAGGAATAGTTAATTTAGTTCTAGGAAACTTAAGAATCCCTCATCTCCTCATCAGCAGTAACTTGCTTGTTAAAGGAAGACAAATGAAAATGTTAATCAGCAAAGATTCACACTGGGGGATTGCTTGGAATGAATCACTCCTACCCGGCAGCCCTGGCGAGGTCATGTGTGTGTAACCGGCTCCGCCGACTCAAAAATGCTCTAAGTTGGAGAAATTTGACTTTAAAAGACCTGTGCCACAGCCTGCTTGGTGGAGACAATTTATCATATCTGAACAGGATGGCTCCAGAATGGTGACCAGGGCTCGTGGTGTTGGCAATGGTCTGAGCACTATTTTTATCACTGTATTTTTGATCCAGCTCTTGGTTAGGACTGATGAATATGTCTGACGTTGGATTTGACGCTGGGTCCTTGAACGGATTTTGGCTGAGTTGTGAGCATGTTGTGCATCTCGGGGAAGGGGGGGGGCAAAGCCCTCAGGGGGGACAGGCACACGGCCGCGTAAGCAAGTCTAAGGAATTGGAGGACATTTAAAATCTTGTTAGTTTTTCTTTTCTTTCTTTCTTTCTTTTTTTTTTTTTTTTCCTTCTTTCTAGGAGAAGAAAGAGCTCTGACTAGTTATATGGACCATAGATTTAAAAATAGCTGGGTTCCTTCCTGTCTGAGGTAGAGAGAAAGATATAAGCCTGATTTATTGGCTGTCCAGTAGACTTTATATTCAATTTCCTCTTGTCACATTCCTATCAAGTAACTGCATGCATGTAGCAGAGACAGGGTGAGCCTTTACAGAATAAATACATTCATTTACATGATGAATACCTATATTCACATGAATAAAAGTCCCTCTTCAAACACTCAAATGAATAAATACGGGCCAAACATTGTTAGCAGTAAAAGGGTGAAGAAAAGCCATTGCAGGTACTTGAATTCAGCTGTAGGTTAGAGCTAGCAAGCATGTTTGTGAATACATTTTCCTAGGATGTACACATGGGATGCACTGAAATGAATGTCCTGCCACATCCCATGTAACAAGGGACAAATCCTGCTGTCTGGTACACAGCCACATCTTTCCTTTGCCTCCTTTTTGCCTTGCGATGCCCATGGTGGCTGGTGCTGCACAGCGATAACCGACAACAGCAGAGCACCCCACGTGTCTGCACTGCCCAGAGAGGGGTCCTGCGGGAGGAAAACCCTCCGGTGGGATTTTGCCTGTGTGCAAACATAGGACTGGCTATGCCAGAGTTGCTCACAAACAAGTGTAGGAAAGGAAAAAGAAAAAGAAATTTAAAAAAGTAAAATAAATCGGTGCAATTATTAAGTTTTTCTGCAAGCTGGCATCACAGTTTGAGCCAAGGTTTGCTAAACTTCTGCTGGGCTGAATGCAGAAGTGGATTTCCCTTGTGGGATGCTTCCACTGAGAGCAGAGGTTTGTTTCATGTTCAGATGGTCCAAGCGTTTCTACTTGGGTCATCAAGCAAAAACAACACTGAAAGCTCCATTTTACATTTCCATGGGTTCCAGTAGCAGCTAAAGCTTCCATAAACCTTGCATTACTGTCCTGTGTTACTGTGTAACCACAACAGTTACACATATAAATAACTATTATTTATCATTTTCATCATATGTAAAACAATTTCTTCTTTTCAGAGAAAACTTGCATTTTGAAAATAGATTTTTGAACTCACGTGTATTTAAGGAACTGGGTCAGAGAGCTGACAAGAAATGTTTGCAGGAATATGGATGCAATCCTGTCTCCAGGGAAAAAAATTAGGAACCTAACCAAGGAAACTCTGGAAAACTTCACATCAAACAAGAAAAGGAAGGAGTGAGAAGAAATGAAACACATTTAAGATTATGAAAAGGAGTCTAGTTAATGTCTGAGTTTTGTCTGATGCCCTGGTGATGCCAATCAGTGAAATCAGTGTGGTGGCACCCAAGCCAAGCTCAGGATACGACCCGGCACAAGGCTCGTTGCAGTGGTCAGTCCAGGGCACCAAAATGTATCCAGCTTGATTTGCTCCAGTGAATTAAAAAATACTTTCCCTGTCTTGTATTAAATATAAACAAAGCATTCACTTAGATTGCATATTCTCCTGTACAAGTATGTTATTTTAATTTCCCTCAAGAGCTAAAAAAAGAAACAATTTTTTTTTTTATTTGATACACATAATGTAGGCTGGCAGTATTAGTGTAAGTGTTTTCTATTCATGGCTTTCTGAAACTTTCTGTTAGAAGTCTTTGAAATCGAACACCCTTCTTTTTATCATATATTACTTCCTCCCCTGGAACTATTCCGTCTCTGTGCAGCGATCCCATTAGGCTTTTAACTTTCATATGAAAAAAAAAAAACAACCCAAAACCTGTGATAAAAATGTATTGATGTTTGAACACCATCCAAAACAGTTAACTTCAAAAACGACACACGGACACACACATTTTGTGAATGGAAAATGGGAGCTTGATTTATACTGGGAGGAGAAAACGCTTTTGCATAGGCAGTTACTATGTTTAATGGACCATCTATTGGCTTTGGGTATATCCACTACCACTGGCGTTTGCAACAGCATTTAAGACAAAATTTCCAAGTGAGTGGACCATGGGTTTATACAAACCACAAGTGACACAAGTGACTTGTAGGCTTGAAGATGTCTGCAGAATTGGTTATTCTCGCAGCAGTGAAGGATTCCAGGATGGTTGTGGTTCTAGTTGCAAGCTTAGAGATTGTATTAGAGAGGAAAAAATAGATTTGAAAGACTTAAAGCTATCATACATAGTCAAGAAAATGAAAAGATGACCATAAATGGCTTTTTTGGTGTTCAGAATGCTACTTTGGGTTATCAAAACTTTCTTTTCAGCCCCACTCAGGTCCCTTCTTTTACCATCAGTAAGTATTTCAATAGACTCAGCATATGCTCTTTGACCAGGGTTTTCCACATTTACGAGATGAGCTGATTTAACAATAACAGCAATGTTGTAAAGCCAAAGACATCGCTCTGAACCATCTGAAACCAGTCAGCTCCTCACCCAGGTTCTTGTGCATCCTAAAGGACTGGGTCAAGAATTTGGGATCGAAAAGAAATCTCCCAGGCATTAGAGATAAAGAAGAGGAAAGACAGAGGACTCAAGGTGCCCAGATTGAATTAGCTTAGCGTATGTTTATTACTGGAGCACACAGCGTTATGGCTTGAAGGATCATCTAGACATCTGAAAAGAGAATTGCAGAGGACGTGTTATCCTGGGTTGAGACTCTTCATTTCCAGGCCCAGCTGTATAAATGCCAAACTTGTGCTAGGGGTGATGACCCCAGTAAGACTGGAGGCATGTTGGAGACCCATCTGACCCCTCTCATTGCATCCCCATTTCACCTGATGTACGAATGCCCAAGTTGCCTTTTTGTCTGCTGGTGTTTCGTAGTTCCCATAGGACACCACGCCAGGACAGCAGATTACACCCACCTACCTACTCCTGTCCTAATATGATCATATTATTTTTACTTAATGCTGCATGACTACTCAGTATTCACCAACCAAGACATATTGGCCAGGTAAATCCCACAGTGCTGCTTCTGTTCCTCAACTGGAAACACATCCAAGCACCGCCTGAAGAAGTACATTAAATCCCGTTAATTTAACACATCCCTTTCATGCCTGTGACATCCACACCTGCAACAAAAATCGTGCAAACACTTTCAGTGATAATTTAGAGAAAAACTGAGTTCAGGAACCTCAGAAGTGATTTCATTAAAATCAAACAAACTGCTAGAGCTTGACATAATTAAGGGTGTTTGATTTGGCTCTCGAGCAACGAAACAGCTACGCACAGAAAAGTGGTTGCAGCTTTTGTCCTAACAAATATGAAATGTCATTATTCTCTACCAACTCAGTACCAGTCCTCTTCTGTTAAAATCTTTCAAACATTTTTTATTTTTCACTTTTTCTGGCACAGTAAAGCAAAAGAAATGTTTGACAGGTATTAATTTTGAAAACAAATGGTAGATTTTCAGATCAGCCGCTGACGAGAAAGCAGGG
>NW_009596625.1:20518-27447 GCF_000690535.1 Cariama cristata
GGAAAGAGCAAATTACAGGTTGTTTTAATTGCAAACTGAGAATCTTATAAACAAAATACACACACGTATCACTTATAATCATGGTCCAGGTCAGAGCAATAATTATGATAAATCCTTTGTCAACCCTACTAAGAAGTCTTTTATGAAGCAGTAGGAAATTAATTCACGTTCTAGACAATGGTTCAATAAAATGCTTTCCAGCTTCCCTGACATATGGAATTCCACATGGGCTGCAATCAGATGTTCCCCAAATCACACTTTTTCATTGCTTAACTCCTTGACAGTTTAACATAAACAAGCACTGAATTCATTAAGCTGCATTTTTTAAGCTTTCTAATTAACTGAAACAGCTGAAGTTTGAATCTTCAAACACATGTTAAAGGCTTAATTTTCAAGACATAAACCACGGTAAGACCTGCAGTTTATTAACATTTGAGGTGTTCAGCAGAGTACTTTTCCTTGTGGTGCTCTTCATCCTTCTGCAAGATGTAGACTTTCAGTATTTTAACATAAAGTAATTAGCAAAACAACAAAATATCTCTTTTTTATAATGAAAGGCATTATTGCTTTGATTTGGAAATAGAATCTCTTTGACTATGAGCTCCCCGATTACTTTGTCTGATCTTACCACAGTATCTTCATTGCTCCATTGAATGTCCCGTGGCTCCCTAAACAGCACTGAAGTACTTAAGCACTGTTCCTCAACACCAGACTCGTCCCTGCTCGGTGTGCTTCACGCCACATTCCAGAAACAGTCCGGTCAATATTCAGGATGCAGTCTTGACCCTCAGAGAAAGGTGCTTTAACCCGTTTAAATCTTTTAATCTGTGCCATGACTTGCTTCTGCAAGCAACTAAGCTTTAATCCTTCTGCACTCTTAAGTATAGTTTATTACACAGCAAGAATTGGGTAGGTCAGGAGACTGATAATATGGCATCATCCCTTGGACCTGTATGATCCTTGCTTTCAGTCAGGTGAGACCACAGAAATGACCTGAACACTGTAGATACTTGGTTGCTCTTCTTTTAAAAAAATATTTTTTTAAAAAAAATTCAACCAATTTTTAAAATTCAACCACGTGTTTTTAAATGCAACCACTTTGAACTTGAGATAGTCACCTTTTAATTCTTAAATGAAAATAACCATGGCAACAGCATCACTTTAAACAGGGGCAGACACAGCATCTATATGACCACATGGCCATGGCATCATGACAAAGGTCCCCATCAGAGCTAACGGAGGGGAGAAACCCCTTTTAACTCTACTTGTTCCACCAGTAATCATTATGATGGAGCCCACCCAAAGCAAATCTGTGATGACCCTCTGCCATTTTACAAGCCATTGAACCGAGCCATGGTGGAATTTGGTTTGCTTGGCATGGATGATGAGTTGTGCCCCTTTTCTTTCAGATAAGATAGTAAATCTGACCAGGGCACCAGGTGCTCTGTCCTGCCGGCGGGTTCACGTGTGAAATGTGGAGAGAGGAGGAAATGAGAGGAAGTAAAGCACCATCAGCAAAACTTTCATGTGGGTTTTGTTCCCAGGAAACCACTTCCTCTGTTTGTACGGGCTGGAACGGGGATGGGACTGCACGAGGACTCTCGCTCTCAGCTAATTTAGCCAAGCCAGAAAAGCCATGGCACCCAACTAGAATTAAAGGAGGTATTTTTTTATTATTTGTTTATCTGGATTCTGCTGTCATGGAGTTTTTGTTGTATGGGAATTTTCCTCTTCTTCTTTTTCCTTTCTTTCTCTCTCTCTTCCCCCCACCCCCCCCCCTCCTGCCCCCCGCCAAAACTGATTACAGTGAAGTAAATTTTGAAAAGTTAGTTTGGACTAGAGAAAAAACCTAGACTCTTGCAAATGGGGAGCCAACACATGGATTTACACCAGGGAGGAGCACAGTAATGCCCAATTTTACTAACATTTGGATAAATGACATGGTTCCTCAGTGATCACTGATCTCGTCCCATAGCTTACCTACTGAGGGTGGGGCGCCCACCACAGTTAAAAAGCAAGGTAGCTTTTTTGGCAAAATGTAATTCTCCTGTGCTCAGGTAAAAAATGCACCTATATCAATGTACATTAATATCTAGTAATGATTGGAAGGTTGCTTTTCTTTCCAATTTAAAAATAAAAATATCTCTAGTGGGAGAAGATGAAGAGAGATCTGTGCAGTCCCTGTGCTATTCGGTTGCCCACATCACTGTGAACGGTATTTCTCATGCTGAGCAGTTTCGTGAGCTTCTTTTTCCCTGGGCCAACCACCTCTCCATGTCTCCAAGGGGCTGGGTGACAGAGGGGCTTCGTTTGATATAATCGGATTATCACCATTTTAGCTTCTGTAGTAGATACATCCCTCCTGATACAAAACTCTCTTTAACAAATACATACCACCATGATTCTACCGAGGAAAATATTGGCTGTCACCACATTGTGATGACACAAAGACCACAGAAGCCAAAGGAAAAAAAAAAACTATTATTGGTTTTATTTTCTATATGTCGGCAATGACGCAGTAAAGGCTCTAAGCACATGCTTAGCTGTAAGCTTGGGAGCGGTTTCACTGAAATTAAAAAGATTTCAGTTTATTGTTAAACTTCTGCATCTGCTTACAGGCTTTGCTAAGTCAGCACTTCTGTGCCATTTGAGAGGCACTAAGTACTTTTGTACAACGAAGCGGGAAAATGAAGGCTAGGGTCAGCTGGATCCAAGCACTGGATCACAATTTGGTGTGCAGTTAATTAGTACTTGTAAATGTTCCGTTGTGCAGAAGCCCCTGACGAAAGAGTTCTGTCATCCCAGAACATCTGCAATGGAAAATGTATGGGCAACAGGGTTTAAAGTGGATTCTCTGAATACGGGGAGGTTCTTATAAATCCCACATGATTAAAAAGAAAGGAGTGGAAATTGTTTAAATACATTAAAGCATCATTCATTATCACACAAATCCTCCAACGCAGAGGAAATTTACAGTTGTTTTTAACTGAAAAAAACCCCCCACTTCTATGGGTCACCCTTCCAGCAGCCTTGCATTCGTTCCCACCACCACCCACAAATAATGCACTTTTAAACCAGGGAAATTCCTTGTTTCTCCCCACCTACAGATGTTTGTAAAGGCTTTAGGTTGCCTCAGACTCTAGCACCTCTGTGACAAAGGCAGTTGCAACGGTCAGCTTGGGGACTGCTGGATGCTCTCGTCTTCAGTGGTGAAAACTTGAGTGGGTTCATGGGGAGTAGAGCTGGTGGGCTGCCATTCCCATGGCTTCCCCCAACCAGAAACTGGAGGATGCTGAGGCAAGAGGAGGAGGAAGAAGAAAGTAATTCTGTGGGTCTGTAATCAGTGAATTTATTAAAAAAACCCCAACTTTGTAAAGCTTTCATCTGTGGCCAGGGGTCTTGCCTCTGCAAAGCCTCATTCCAGCTGATAATGCCTCTACATTACATCAGGAAGGTGAAGAGGAGAAATAAGCCTTAAATACATCAGGAAGCTCATAAATGAGAAGCACAAGCAAAGGTCTCCCTGAAGCCTTGTGTCCCGAGATGCATCTGGAAGTGTGCAGTGTGGAGCTGATGCCTTGGCAGGACGTGAATCCACCACGGCGTTGCCGAGGGCTGGGAACCACTGGTTTTCCCCGCTGACCAAGCATCCAGTCCCCAGCGCGGTGTTGTGTCTCAGCACAAAAAGCTCCTGGAGTGGGAAAGGGGATTGCGGTGGCGTGGCGTCACCTGCCAGCTTGCAAAAAGCAGAACAGAGCCAAGCCGCATCCCGGAGCTGAAGGCTTAGTAAGGTTAGTCACTAGTGACTGGAGCATCCCAAAATAAACACGTACGTGTTTTTTGTTCCTTGGTTTGTCGGTCGTATCCCATGTGCGGTGACAGGCTCGAACAACCTCCCTGGAGTCCCCCCAGAATTTGTTTTGGAGTTAGAAGTAAGACCTTAAGACAATTAGGAACTCTTGGAAAAATACATGCAAGGAAAAGCATGGGCAAATTGTGAGAACAACCACATCTTGCTTCGATCAGGACAACTGGGAAAGGTACTGTGGATGGGAAGATCAGGACCTGAGGTTGTATCCAAGAACCATGCTGGCAAGCATAGAGCAAAGCAGCTGCTTAAATTGCTGCTGCCCTGTCCTGTACCACCCTTCCTCCTTCTGCTCCTCTCCATGGGGTTGCATCTTAGCGAGAGGCCAGAGAACGACTGCCAACAGCTCTTTTTAGAGGACAATTTTTCAGTTCAGGAGTATTGCCAGGCCAATTACTATGGTCTCAAAGTGGTTTTGAGCAAACTAATTTACGAAATGCTTCTTCAGGTATTCTGCTGAGCATCCTGATTCCAGACGGATAAGTGCAGTGAATCTGTTTGTGCTCCTCAACCGGATGAATGTGGGGCATTTCTGGTGTGAACAGTTGAATTTAAGAGCATAGGATTTTATTTCCCTGAAAATATGCTGTCATGTAGAAATCGTCATTCCATGGACATTTGCTCTGGTGAAATCCAAAGCAAAGAGGTCGCTTGTGACAGCAAAGCAGCCCTGGAAACCAAGAGTTACAGCAGCACTGCTGTCAGGGGAGGGTTTGGGATGCACGAAGATTAACCTCTTGCTCCAGACCTGCCCCAGGTCTCTGGCATTGTCATCCCACCCCGCTCTCAGCACCATTTCCCTTGTTTCTTCACCATGACATGGAAGAAGAGCTCCTCATCCTTGGGACAGCAAAATTTGACTTGCCTCCACCTTGTTCCTTATTTTCTACTTGGTGATTGCTTAGTCTGGTACTGATGTGCAGAGGCATTGATAAAATTTAAAGATCAGAAACCAAAGAGCATGTGCTTTCCCTGGCTTTGTCTGCGCCGTTGCTGGAGATGGCACTGATCTTCCCCACCGCTCGCAGCCTCTCCCCACGGACAAGCTCAGCTTCTACCTGCAGAATGGTTTTGGTTCTCTCACTCACTATTTGCAGACCACTTTAGGCAAAAAAAGCCCATGATGTCGAGATGGAAATTCAGAAAAGATTTAAAAGCCTCTCTTTGCTTTAAGGAAAACAAAATTTCATGCAACTCTTCGCTCTGTTGTGTTACCCCTGTAGGCTAGAAGCATCCTGGGTGAGGCTGCTTTAGTGAGGTCTTGTGGTTTTGCTAAGAACAACAGACACGGGATAATTACACAAATAGGCCCTGACCTCCAGCTCTGTCCGACCTCCCATTACATCTGAGAGGTCTGGATCAGGACCAGCGCTGTGGCACAGGCTGAGGTCCTCTCATGCAAGATAAGGATGGGGTTTCTCATTTGACTGTGTGCCACTTGTAGTTCTGCAGGTATTTTAATAAGAAGATGCTTGGCAGGAGTTTTGGTTGTTGACAAGAATGAGGGCAAAGTAAAGAACATTTCTGAGCTCCAATTAATTATTTATTAATAACGACTCTTTCCAGAGGAAGGAAGTGCTTTAGAAAAAAGATAATAGGTAGAAAAGTGCTATCAAAAACTCTTAACATCATGCTTGGTTTACCTGCTTAGGTTCTCTTTCACCTAGGGCTTTCTCCAGTTAACCATGAAAATGCAGGCGGTGGACATAATTTTGGTGTTCAGGAAGAAAATGGATTTTTATTATACATCTATAGGTCTGATTCAAATCCGCTGAAGTTACCAAAGCCACAGATGTCACCAAATCCATCTGTAATTATTTTCTGAAGAGAGGTTCGTAACACAACCTCCAGGTACAATCCCAGCTTTGGGTATTGGAGCTGCATCTGCTTCAAATTATGGATGGGCATTTTTCTTTTGCTTGCATGTTAGTTCAAACAAACATTGCAAGGACTTTTGCAGTCAAGAAAAATAATGAAGAAGGACTAAATAAAGTGAGGGGAAGGAGAAAATAATTAATGAGGTTGAAAAGCAAAATCAATCATTCCCTTCCTACATGACTTTTTAGTGGCTAGAACTCTCAAAGTGTCTTCTGAAAAGAAAGTGAAACCACCAGTATGCTCCAAAAATCAGGGACAGTTAATAAGTGACTGCAGCTTCAAATTGTAAAGCATTTTGGGGATATGATGACTTCTTTGGCTCACACATAGACCCTACAAAACATTTAGAGTATCCTAGAAATTTTTACCTTCATTAAGAAACCATATGCCTTACTGGAGCAGTTTTGTAAAACCACGAATAAAATGTAATGAGTTCAGCATTTTCATATCATTCTAATTTTCTTAGCTGATATTTGAGATAAAAGACAAAGCCTGCCTTGGTTGCAGTTCAGAGGATGTTCTGTACTACGGCTTCACTTTTCTGAAATACTGATCAAAGCGGAGCTGTGAAATCTTACTATCCCATTGCTAACTGCACTGTTGACTTTGTGCATACTTCCAAAATCCCTGCTTCCCCTTAGACCTTTTGACCACCTTATTAAAAAAAAAAAGGCAAGATATTTGCATTTGATACTATTCAGTACTTTTTTGCTAGACACAGTCTTACTAGGGAGCTGAAACACGATTTTCCTGTTCTATAATTAAAAGAATAAACCTTTTCCATGGTACCTCCAAGCTTGCTCTGCTCTGAAACATGTGTGATATCATTTTGCCTACTGTGAGGGATGCAGTTCATTAACCTTGGAGACACCCCCCTCATCAAAGAAAGGAGGAAAACGACTCATGAGTTTTCTTCTCAGATTCTCTGATTATATTAATCCCAAAAGATCTGAACTTCATTTTCTTCCCATCTGGGACAAGAATCTAGCAGGGAGAAGTTCAGGGTACCCAAATGTTTCCATAACTGTCTCAAATAACTTCATGTATTTCAGCTCGGCAGCTGTGTAACCAAACACGGCGGCGTGGGGCTCCCCATCAGGTTCAACCCATCCCTGTCCCTTGGCTCTCCTGGGAGAGGGACCATCTCGGGGGGGGGGGGGCACGCGGAAGCGACCAGGCACAA
>NW_009596625.1:27478-30421 GCF_000690535.1 Cariama cristata
GGGGGGACACTGAAGGGTACCAGGACACCTCACCCATCACCTGATGCCAGCTGGGTGGAGGTACTTCATGTCACGTTTTTCCCAATAGCTTTCTCCCTCCATAATTTAGCTTTTAAATAGTTAAGGAAAGGAGACGTGATGTTGGTGGGGTGACACAGAGTCAGGCACGGCAAAAAAGTGGCTGGCTGTGAAAGTGGCTCTCAGGCAAGCTTCCTGGCAGGGAAGGGACCAGCAGGACCAGTTAGGCAGTGGGTGGTTTGAGGTGAAGCTAAAAGGATCCTGCTGCTCTTGGGATGGTTTTGTGAAGTGGCTATAGGGATTGCAGACCTAAAGGAAACCGTAATTTTCATTTGAGCAGATTTACCATCCTGAGGACACCCTTGTGGGTGGGGGTAATGATACAGGAGGCAGTCTGCAAGTCCTTTTGGGACCTGGATGTCAATGCCAGGCAGCACCCATGAACGTTGCATGGGGTCTAATGCTGCAGATGGGGCATCTGCACAAGAGCTTTGGGCACATGGGCATCTGCACCCATAGCCGGGCACTCGGCTCCGCACGTGTGCAGGGGGTGACTGGGGGAGCTGACACTGTGTTCAACTTGTTTCTGTGGTCTCTGAGCATCAGCCTTGAAGTCAATCTTCTTTTCTGGAGGAAAAAAATAGTAGTTTTGACATTCCAAGAAATCCCAAAAGGAAAAATACTGAAAATTAAATGGGTTGGTCTCCATCCAACTCACTTACTCATGGGAGATAAATGATTTCGTATGCTAATGACCATTCCCTCAAATCTCTGACATTTTCTTACAATGTACTTAAGTACAGTTTGTTTTGCTTTCTGTCTCCACAACAATTACAAAGATTTATATTTTATTGCTCCAGTTATGTTTGCCAGGACCACACTTCCTTTCCTTTTTAAAGGCACAGCGGTATTGTCTGGTACGGCACATAACGGAGCTTTCTGAGTAGCTAAAATGAAAATAAACAAGGCTGAACTTATCTTCTGGAAGAGGGCAGACACTTTCGCTAGGCACAGCGAAGCCAATAAAGGCTTCTGGCTCTTTTCTCCTCGACAGATCAGTACACACAGAATCAGCAGCAGTTCATAAGCAAGACAACTCTGTCACCTTTTGTGATAACTTAAAATTAATTCCCCCTTCTAATGTGATTATGAACAGCTAAAACCTGCCACCTTTCCAGGCGCTTCTGGTGGTAAAGGGCTAATTTCTTCAGTCTACTGTTTGGCAAAGGGGATGCATGTGCTTCGTGGAGGAGGGACTCCCGCGTTGGTGCAAGCTGCTGGAAGAACAAAGTCCCACTGTATCCAGGGACAGGTAGCACAAACGATGATTGATTCCAGTGACACCCTTCCCTGCCTCCTCCACCCGTCTCCCAGCCCTCTCTGTGACTCAGATCTCCATTGAGAAGGACGGACGGGAGGAGGAGAGCTTTAGTTCACGGCCTCTCTGCTGACTTTGCCAACCAGGATGCTGGTGCTAAATTAGCATCGCTGAGTTAAGTCTGCAGGGAACGGAGCTGAGGTCACGACGTTTCAGACTGGAAACCAGATAATCCTGGGCTGCAATGGCGATTTGCCCAAGGTTGTCTGAGGAGCCTTTTCCGTCACCCTGTCTCTGCCACATCTGAGCAGCTCAGGACCACGAGAGGTGCTGAGCCCCCGCGATGCCGCTGTGGCACCCCACTGCCTGCCACTAATTAGCCCTCTGCTATGCTCTGGGTATTTTATACCCCACGTTGTTTTTAAAGCATAATCTCCTTCTGGCCCCACCGGCATGGCAGATAGCAGGGTGGTCGATGAAGTCCTGCTTCACTGCCCGGGACCGGCTACCCGAACTGCGGGCAGTGACCGTGGGAGCATTGCTGTCCTCTGCAACACAAACCTCGTGAGGGGTGGCCGTGCGCGTGTGAATCGGCTTCACGGCTTGGTTCCAGCCAAAAAATGGCCTGCTAATGTGACCTCACGGCAGGTTGGATCCAGTCTTGTTTTTACAGACAGAGGGAGAATCCACTGATTGTGGGCTTTCTTGGGAATCATTTGCAGTCCGTGAGTAATGTGGACCACAAGATGAAAAAAAAAAGAAAAAGGGTCTTAAAAAAGAAAAGAGAAAAGACAGTAGAGTCAGTGTTTTCCACTATGTGCTATGAACATCTTGAACAACTCTGTTACCAAAATGCTCCGTTCAAATAAGCTGGGCCTGTTTGGAAACATAAAGCCTTGTGAAAAATGATGTCCATAGATACCTCTCTTTCAGGACCATAACCATCTGCATGGATTTCATCAGAAAAATGCAAAGTGGCAGTGATTACAGTCTGTGACAAACTTTCCCCCTCTCATTTAAACAGTTTAAAGTACTGCACAAGCATTGGCAGTAGCTGGGAAACTTTCATAGCTAGCTGCAGCTCTTCCTAACTTCATAATTATCCCGTCTGAAATGTACATTATTTAGGCTAGGGAATGTGCATTGTATATCCTATAGCAAATAAAACGGTTTATCATAATTTTCTCTGTTGATTATAATGACGGACTCAGACCCAAAAAATTCAGGTTTTGATTCCTGGCCCCTTCCTTAGGCTTCCTGTGTGAGCTTGGGAAAGTCTCCTTGTGCTTCCGTTTATCACTCAATAATTTGCGAAAAGGAAATAAGAACATGCGATATTCTTTTGTGAGATGCAAAAGACAGCTTTTTTGCCAAAATTTGAATGAGAAAAAATGCACTTCCACAGCTGATGAAAGTGGAAAGTCATGCCATGAAGAATGTTGTCAAAATTTTAATAATTTCCAGTGGTTCTAAAGATACTTTGGTTTTCTCACCACTAGTCAGTCTTCTGCCATTTGTTCATGGTGATTTCCAGCAATTCCTTGTGCAGTGTTCATTGTAACAGTCTTCATCTGGTGCCAGCTGAAATACGCAGCCATAACAATGAT
>NW_009596625.1:30432-41590 GCF_000690535.1 Cariama cristata
AAGCTTCGTGCCCTAGTCATGACCAGAACGTCTGAGTATCTTCCACCACGTTTCTACTACTAATAATAATAAAAAAAACCAAATTGCAGAAGTGTCCTCAGCTTGTGTTCAGCCTAAGCACTGCTCATTTGAGCTGGTTTTGGGAGAGGGAGAGAGGATGTCCCTAGTCAGATTCACTCTGCAGGTCAAGGTGTGTTGTGGTAGTAGGTGTGTAGAGGTGTGTAGACCCCTCCAGCCCCACGGACTTGACACGGAGGGGGCTTGGAGGTCTCCAGCCCCACTGGCAAGGCATATGATGGTGCGCGGTCCTCTGTGATGTGGCTGTGGCTTCCGTTCCCCATCCTCCCCCTCGGTGGGAATGCGGCCAGGCCACCAGTGCGGGTAGCATTGCCATTTAAAAGAACAATAAAGGCTGAGTTCCTATTCCCAAAGGGAAAATGTAAATTCTAAGATCTTTCCTAAAAATATGGATTATGAAAGTGCATCCATTTCTATTGTTTTGGTGAAACATTGCGTTAACTGAACTTAATCAAACACACATTATTTGTCTCTGTGGATGAAATTCTCTGGCCCGTGTTACCCAGGTCAAACCAGATGATATAATGGTCCCTTTGGCCTTAAAATTCTCTGAAACAATGAAACATGGGTTTCATTAATGTAGCTAGATATTTGGAAGAATGAAATATGAGCTACACGTATCCTAAGAATACATCTCTCAGATTCCTATGGCACTTGTCCATCTTTTTGCCAAACTGCAGTGTGTGGAGTGAAGCAGGGCCCTGATCTCTCTCCCTTGGGAATGAACTCCTCCTGACCCAGCGTTGACTATTGAAAGGCAGACGCACGCCTGCTCTTGCGGGCCTTTTGACCATCCAAAAGCAAGTCTCTGGGGAACCTCAATCTCCTTTTCTCTCCTTTCAGTCACAGACAGTAAAACTCCCACTGCCCATGATACGCATCACGTCAAAAAACAGACCAAAGTAATCTTCTGCTCCTGGGGATTTAGTTTCTCCTTTCTCTGTGATGACCTGCTTTGACATCCAGACAAGATGATTCCTGGAAATACAATCCCTATATATCTACTTGCATCTAATGAAGCACTGCTGGCTTGTCCCATACCCACACCTTCTGCAGAACAGGACCCTTTGTGCTTCTCCTGGTTCGTCAACGAAGAAGGGAAGGAGAACAGAAGGATGTTACAGCTTGGCAGACGTGAGGTTAAGCACAAAGGCATTCAGCTCATAATGCCACCAGCAACAGATGGCACCAGGGGACATTGCAGTCATCACCTCAGGGCTGCAAGCAGCCACATCGGCATGAATCAACCTCCTTCGTCCAACTCCATCCCTTTCTGACCTCCTTGCTTAAAGCCTGTGGATGCGCACAGCCGCTTCGAAGAGCCTTCCAGCCTCTGGGAGTTGTCTAATTTGTGTGAAAGACCAAGGGAAAACCAAAAAAAGGCTGCAGAAGGATCTCATTGCAAAAACCAGCCCCCCTGCCCAGCCCAGGGCAGGCTGCAATTACAGACAATACCTTCTGTATTTCTCAAAGGGAAGTGATATATCCTTCCCATGGCAGGCCCGTGACGGCTGTCATGCTTTGTGGCTGCCCTGGGTATGTGATGATGTCATTTCAGAGAAGGAATCAAAGATTGGCTTCGGTTTGAGGAGGTTTAGTTGTTTTGGTGTTTTTTAAACTTTGCCTTCATTTACTTTTTTTTTTTTTTTGCATTCAAAATTCACCCAGAGACATTTCCAAACCAAATCTCTCTCCAAGAGCCTTCCCTCCCCGTTCCCTCTTTCCCCGTTGTCCCGTGCTGGCGCCGGGCACTGGATCCTTACTGGGAAATGGGTAGGTCACACGGTTTACTGTCAGCCACAGAGACCTCTTTGGCCACCGCGTGAATCACTCTGGAGAGAGTCTCATTTTCTGCACCACCTCCTGAAATGTCAGAGAAAAATAAAACCCACTGTGTGACTGTAATGAGGCATATTCTGGTCCTGTTTATTTTGTAGGCAAACAGCCACTACCAGCAAGCAGCGTTAGCTATAGGTTCCAAAAAAATCTCCTTTACCAAGGATATTGTATGTGAAGGAGAACTGCCAAATTCTCCAGGCTGGAATGTCTGTTTTCCAGGGAACGGTCTTCTTTGGCGCATCTTGAGCAATCCAGAGTCAGATGGCAACCAAGCGAGCAATACAAAGACCCCACGCCAGCGAGGCGAATGTCACTGCTGCAAGGGGGGAAATCAGATGTAAGACAAGTCCTGAAACTCTGCCCCCCTCCCAAAACTCGTTAATCTTATCGCAAAGGAGGAACTGTCCCTGTCTTGGCCCAGTGCCCAGACCCATTTTGGCTTATCACTCGGCCAAGCTGGTCAGTCAACACCGGGAGTTTCCATCTCTGAGGATGCGCTGCAGGAAGCCAAAATCTGTCACTTCTTTCCTCTGCCTCATTAGATTCTGCCTTTCACAGGATACTGAAGGCCCCATGTGTTCACGGACAGATAAATTGGTTCAGACCACCAAATAATGGAAATTCAAGCACAAGTGCCTATCTGTGGGTCTTATGCTTTCACCTTCCCTGGTAAAACTTTACAAGGTGGTAAGTGAAATAATTAAGAAAAAGTTTTAAAAAAGCACCAGCTAAGCTTTTTAAAAGGGCTTTTGGGTATAAATTTGTTGTCATGAGTGTGATTTACTGAGCCTCAGCGTTACTGTCTTAATATCAGGGAGAGCTTTGGATGTGGCCAGCAGGATCACTGCAAAAGGAAGGCATCTCTCATCTCACCCATGGGGACTGGACCACTTTGACTAATATGTTTCTGTAATTCAGGGCCCAACTTTTTAAAGGTAGGAAGTGATGTTTAGCCACCAAAACCTATCTGCAGCTTCCTAACTGGAATTGACCTGATCTCCAAAAAGGTGGATACCTTTCCGTAGATTTAATTGACATTTGTAGGAACTCATGAGGCTGAGAAGGTTTGTTCAGGTGGACTTGCCTTCACCAGTTGATGAAACATTTGACCCCAAATTAAATGATCTGATTGTACCAGCTCTGAACAAAGCATCTAGACCAGCGTTCTGTTTCTGGCAGTGGTCCATAGGGGACACATAAGAAAATGTATAAGAATAGTGCAAACATGTAATGCTACCTCTCTAAATCCTCTCACAGCCTCCAAAAATATTACTTGTATTAGGTGATTATGTGTGTTTGTGAACTTTAATCTCCTTCTGTCGGTCTGATCTTGGCAGCAGCCTAGGTACGTCGCCCCCCGTGATTTCAGCGATCTTGCTCCGTCCCCCAGCTATCGGGAGCAGAGATCTCCCTCTGAGTCTCTCCCCGCTCCGTGAGATCATCCACACATTTGCACTTAGGTTACCAGATTACTTAAACACGGTCCTACCTTAATTAGCAAAGTATCAGTTCTCATGCTTGGGAATGACAATTGTACTGGTAATTTTAAAGGTATTTTTCATCTGCAAGAAGCTGGGTTCTTTTTAAAGTAGCAACATCAAGGGAATATTTGTTTAAAAAATTTTAGCAGAAGGGGCTGGCTATTTGTACACTTTATGTTTCCTTTTAACTTCAGGTCCGTTTTTTGGTCTTTCAGGCAGAGTTTTCTGTGTAAGCAGTTGCTGTGTAACTCCTTTTCCTCTTCCCCGTAAATGCTGGGTACCTTACAGACCAATAAGCCACAATTGGGAATGCATTCAGAGACCATTAGTACAGGAAGTCGGGTCAAATCCAAAGAAACCATGAACCAGTAAGTTTGAAAACACCGTATGAATGGCCTTTTCATACTGCTGCTTTCAGGTGGAGTTTGTTTTTGGATTAAAGGAGTTTATTCAGGTATTCACAAATATCCCAGCTCTCTGAACTGGCTGGAATGTGGAAACCTCCAAGTCATAATCAATTGCCGTAAAAGGGATTGGCATGTTCTAACTGGGGAATAGAGGGATGAAAGAGTCATAATTAGGTGACACGCCTTCAAAACGGGATGAAAGACTGAAAACATCCTCAAAGACGCAAGCAAGTATGAAAATCTCAAATCACCTCTTTCTTTATTTGTGATCAAGACGTTCCAAAAATGTTGATTTCAGATGTTTTGTGTGTACCGAAATCCCACATCATTTTTCCCCCCCCTTTGCCTGCTTGGTTGGAGAATTAAAAAAAAAAAAAACTCAACACAACTGAAATGTGACAGAGCCTTATTCTCTTCCATCACAGGGGCTGCAATAACTGGGATTGCTGCAGCCTGAATAATACAAAAATACTCTGGATGAAAGTTTTGATGGTTGAGCTGTAATGTCATTGCAGCCATTGAAAATGCAGCCTTGGCAAGGCGATGCTCAAAGATACATTCACAATTTTTCCTTTTGGACATGTGAGAGAAGGAAGCTGGTGACTAAGTTCAGCAAAAGCAGGATTAAAAATCAAAGGAGAAGGAAACAAGAGCAGTTATCTCCACAGCAATCACATGTGGATGGAAAACTTCCTTGTGGGAGTAGAAAGGGAGCGCAGTGGTTTTTTTCCTGCCAGGAAGATGCATAGGGATTATCTTCTTTCTCCCCACCTTCTTCTCACTTGAGCTTCCAGGAAAGGCAAAAGGGACCTTTTTGTGACCTGTGGGTGATGACCTAGGTCTGGTTCAACAAAGCCCTCAATATTTCTAGCATAAACCACATTTGGTTGTTTTCAGGGTTAACCCAGGTCGTGTGTGCCAAGTGCTCTGGAGATGCAATTTGCAACAGAGATACTAATTAATGTCTCTGTCAAGCATCTGAAAATGAAGGTTTGGAGCACTCTTGCATGGCTGTGGACTAAACACAAAGTCTGATCTTTCGGCACTCTTTTGGATCAGCTTATTTCAAATTTCAGCTGCTTGATGCTGCTGTTAATTGGAGGCTATTGTTTCCCAGCTCAGTGTTAAAAGAAATAGAAAGTTATTGGGAACTGGCAAGTTTTCTGGAAATAAGACAAACCTTCTTCCTTTCTCATACTAAGCACACACTATGGTATGACCACATTATAAACAGCAAGTATATGAGAGGAAAATCCACAGTTTATACATCCTGAAGCACTTGAACCTCTGAGTTCTCTACATTTAGAGAAACATTCAGTGTGGCTTCAGACATCCTTCAAAATAAAATCCACTCCCATTCTTATTATGTAGTGGTAAATATTTGGCACTTATTAACTAGTACCTTAACTACCTTTTTTTTTTTCCCCCCATTGCGGTCCTAACCATCCCACATGGCACATGCTGAACCTCGTTCTTTCAAAACACTTTCACAAAGTGTCCCTTTCCCCTCCCACAGGTGCACAGTAAGACATCGAAGGACTGGAGAATTCAAGCATAGCCTTGAAATTTGCTTTAAATACGGACTGATCCTGGCAGGAAAGCAATATTTGAAAAGATGTTACTGCTAAAATTAATATAACAGAATAGGATGTATGCATTTTTGTGCAGAATTTTTGCTGTGTAAGATACTGACCCAAATTTAATTTTAAATCAATGACAGTCATTCTCATATCAAAAATTTTCAGATACAGCTGGCCAATCGTTTTTGATGGAGCAATTTGCTACCCACACTAGAATGTTGTCTAAATTATATATGAAATGCAGTAATTTGGGATAAATTTACAACTTCCAAAAAGGTGAGATGTAGAATTTTGGCTTTCCCACTTCTTTTTAATAGTGGTAAGTCATTTTAATTTAGTGCTATAGAAACATTTAATTTTGATTTTCTTCCTTTGACTCATTTGGGTCAACTAGTCCATTATGTTTAATAGCATATTATTTTTACATTATGTTACATGTTCCCCGGGCCAATGCTGGCATGCAGGCTGGAAACTTGTCTCTTCCACTTCTCTCTGTCGTTTGCAGTGGTTTCCATCAGCTTGAAACTGTTGAAACCAACTCTACTGCTTCCTTTGCTAGGGCTTTTTAAAAGATTTCTGTTGGAGATGTCGTGCTGCACATTTCCAAGGCTCAGCTGTGGGCTGTTATGTCCAGTTTGGCAGAAGATGAGTGCTGCAATCACAGCTGGTTCCTGAGCTGGCTGTTAAAAATTGCCTCCACAAAGATGCTCTGCTTCCCAGCTCCAGGGCTGGAGCCGAGCTGGCCATGGAGCATTTGGCCAACGCTTGTCCCCCTGCACTGGTGTGTGGCTCAAGTCCCTGTCCTGGTGTCGGGTCCTACTTTCAGTTCCTGCAGTGTAAGAGTGTTTGTGATTTATCTGACAACTCCCTCCAGCTTTACCAGTAGTTTTTCAATGCTTGCTGTGGGAATCATGTGTCGTCCAGTGTGCATGCCCCTAAAATATTTAGATAGCCAGAGAGGAGCTGGAAGAGGATGAATTCTCAAATGTCTTTGCTGCTGCTGAAATCTTTCCATACTCTGCCCTGACCTCCTTGCAGTCTTTTCCTTTTTTTTTTTCTTCTTTTTTTTTTTTTGTTTTGTTTTTGGAAAGCATCTAGTTTTCTGCCTAACCTTTCAGTGACTTGCCAGATCTCACAGTCCTGTACACTAACTGCTGACATTATAGTTGCATTGAAAAGTCTAGGTTTTATTCGGAGGCTGCCCCTTTCTGGTTTTTGTACGTTGCTAAGTTTAGCAAATGCCATCATCAGCCTTCCCAGCCTTGCTGTTACCTCCTTGTTGGGTCGATGGCCAATAATGCTCTGCCCGGGGAGGTGTGTGTTGGCATTTCCTACTGCACAGGAAACTCTTCTTATGTCTGAACCTCTTTTGGTCTCCCAGGAGCTCCAGTTTTGGGAATTGTCACTATGTTCTGGGGAATTTTGATTCTGTAGCAGCTAGGTAAATGGTTAGGTTGTACAAAGAATGTATTCAAGATAAAACCCCCTGTGCTTAAACAGCAGCTTAGCTTGGATTAGGGAGTACGTGATGAAAAACAAAGACGTGCATTTTGTCTCAAAAGAAAATAAAAATAAATTCATGCCATGGCTGACTGTGCATTGAGATTGCTTTAATGCTGTTGGCTTTTACACACTGATGGCAACTGTGTGAAAGCAAAGGTTGAGACTGGGCTCATTTTAAGAGGAATTGGCAAAAACGATCTTGCTTCAAGAAAGAGAAAATCGGAAAACGAAATAAAACAAAAAAGGGCAGATCAGTCGTCTTGCAGCTGCTCACGGTGCCCACAGAGCTGCAGAGGGTTTTGCAAGAGTTAAAAAAGAAACTCGTGGCTCAGAGCTCTGGAGTTTCTGGAGACTGAACTGAGGCAAGTGTGCTGGAGGCAGCACTGTGTAAGGGTAATATATGCTGCTCTGGAGTATTCGTCATGCTTCCTATGGTCTCTGGAGAAGACAGCTGTCATCCGTAGGCCTGTCAGTTGAGCACCTCCTTCTCTGCCCTAAAAATCACTTTGAGAACAGAAAACTGATTAGTTTTCCCACTATTCCTAGACAGTTTCTTGAGCTTTGTGGATTTAGAAAAAGACCCTTTCTGACAGCTATTCCATTCTTTGAAAGCAGGTTTAACTGAGCAGGGAAGGATGGTTGAGATTTGAAAAAAACATGCAAGAGTCTTACCTTTGGTTTGATGAAATCTTGCTGCTCTCTTGGGGTCTGTTAGGAAACGTGAAGGATGAAGCAAGGGAAGGTCACAAGATAGGAAGGAAAATGATCTCACATGAGGTTGCCAACAGGTTTAAAATAACAGGTCAGTGTTCAATGGACTTCTGTGACAATCTCAGAAGAAAAAAAAAGGCAAAAAAAGAGTAAGACTCTAAACCACTTCAACTGAAAGGAGAAAAAGGATATGTTGTAATTAAAGGCCAGTCAGACCTCTGGAGGTGAATAAAAAGAAAGTGAGTAGATGAAGAGATAAGACAAGAAGGAATTAAACCCCTCCTTTATGATAAACTTGGGTTATCTGCTGAGGAAGAGTGAAAGATGGGGTTTATCGATTGAAAGTGATTTCTTTTGGGGGACACGTACCTCTCCTCTTCTGCGTTTTCTAAAACTTGACTTACATATTGCAATGGAGCTCCCTATCCCTCTGTCATCTCATCTCAACAAAAGATGTCCAACCTCAAAACTGCATGGATCATCCATCCAGATGATCCAGTCTCAAAACTGGGACTCGGAGATGCTTGCTGGTGGAGCAGGCAATGCGTTGTGACCAGTGCTGCAGCCACCTAAGCGAATGAATGAATGAATGAATGGATAACTGCACGGCTTACGCATGCATTTTCTTTCCATACAACTGCATGGGGTGCACAAGCAGCTGGTGCTGTTTACAGACTTACGGACATCTCGGACATCTTGCAAAGATTTGGTTAAGCAGGTGTTGAATCCCTGAAGGTGGAAGGAAGAGGGAGTTGGGTTAAGGTAACGTTATCCCCTTACTCAGCAGCAGCAAATGGTGCACAGGCTTCTTGTGTGATGGGAGCTGTGTACTTCCTTGCTCCAGACGTAAATTTGCGTGAACGGTTGTAGCAAATGGGTGTATAAACACGGCAGGAGACATCTATAATGTGAAAATGGCTAGGTAAGTACCTACAGAGCCATTGTGCATTCAATCCAGCGTATTAGCTGGGCAGACTGAATAATTATATGCATTGATATGGGGAACTAGCTATGCAAGCAGGGTTTTTCTTTTAATGCAGACCAATGGCTTCCTGTTTTGGAAATCTTGCCTCTTCAGTGCAGAAATGCATAGTTTTGTATGTGCATAATTTGTGGCTGTAATTTTAGAGGCTCATTAAATAACTTGGCTGTGGAAATCAAATTGCCTTTCATCAAAATCCAGCAAGAGCTGAACTAGTTCTGTCCATCACAGCAGCCCTTCTGGTCTTTGTTATGTGGCTGAAAAGTACAAATGCAAATGGGGCTGCGAATCTGCAGCACAGGAGGGAGAAACAGGGAGTTGAGAAGAAGGAATGATGCTGGCGGCAGCAGATTTTCAACAGTAGGTTGGTCATCTGAGAAGAAATGAGGGCTTCTTTGTTTTTCTGCCCAGGTGAGAAAGCCAAGGGAAGTCCTGAGCGGTGGGTTTGCATGGTGCTGCCCCAGACCGTCTGACACGTACAGGAGTCCCATGGACCTCTGCCATCGGTATTCAGCAAATCCAGGTCTGGGATGCGAGGAGTAAAACCCTGCAGGTACCATCATACCAACACTTCCATTTCTGCCCACTACGAGTAACTGCAGTGGACTTTTCTGGCAGGTGGTACCAGGCTTCGTGCTGTTTCTAGGATTGCTCCATTCATATTGGAGAACACTATGAAATAACTAACTCACATGCTCATACAGTCCAGATTTATCATCAGTGCAACTTTATAGTGATGAGAATGAGAAATGAGTGCAGGTGCTTAGATGAGAAGAGTCAGATGCCTTTTGATGTTCAACAACATTACCCAAAGTAGAGTGGCGATTTAAAAAAATTTTAATCGTGATACAAAAGCATTAACATGCTGCTCCTTTTTAGTGGTATTCACACTGATATGAAAGGAACTACAAAATGAGAGGGGAAACCTGCTTCTGCCATAGCAGTGTTGCTTGCTTTGTACCCCATATTCTTGCAGCTGACCAAAAACTCAGGCATTTTCTGGGCTTCATCTTTATTCTGCATGACTAACAGCAGCACAACCTCCTTCCCTCTAGCAGCCCTCCCTTTTGTGATGATATTTACTTGGAGGAGAGAGTCTGTTCAAAGGTGCATTGGGAAAGAAGGGAAAACAAGAAGCAATTTCAAAAGGTCCTATGTCTAAAAGAAAAGTTTAAAAAAGAGAGACAAATAAAGAGATAAGACAGATGCTGTTTCCTGTGGAAGGGGAGACAGCTCTTTGGCAGCTGATGAAGAAGAGGTGGGATTCCCTCTTCCTCTGATCCCTTCCATTTGGGGTTTCAGGTGTCTTCTTCAGAAACCCAAAGGTCACGCAGGGGACAACCCGCTCACCAGAAGGGCCATCGGGCTGCCAATGTGTCAGCGATTCAAAGACCGCTGACAGAGATAAGAATGCAGGAGAGGTGTAACTTAAGTGTCATCTTATAGCTACTAGGAGCTTAGATACACTTCAAAGGCAGGCGGCGGAGAAGCGGCTTCTCCGGGAGAAGGGAGCCAAACAGGCAGGCTTGAAAGCATGATTATGACTTATCGTATTCCACCATGAATGTGTGAAAACGGGCAGGAGGGACTCTCAGGCTGCCAGGTAAATGGCAATGATTTAAAGAGATGCTTTTCCTCTAGCAGTGACTGCCCTGCTAGTAAATCTCCTTTTAAAACCAGAGCAGCCTCCTGAAGACAATGAGATGCCCTGCTTGTGAAGGCACGGGCAGGCTGCTCGCCTCTGCACCAGCCCCATGTGAAGAAGATGAAACCCAGCAAGGGAGTCAGCCAAGAGATACTCAAGATGGGAGGGAGCTCGTCAGGGTGCTGTCTTCCACTGATATCAATTGGTCTGAACAGAATAGTTATTTCATGTTTCCCTGATGAAACACTGCAGCTGATGCCATTATAGAGGTGCAGGACAGGACAGCTTGTTCACCTTGGTGGCAAGTCACTAGCCTTCAAATCAGAGGAGAAATATCTCCTGTTATCACATGCCCAAAATGCCCAAACTCTTAATTTCTTCCTGTCTCTTTTTTTTTTTTTTCTCCCCTCAATTTTTTTTGGTGTGTGCCAAGTACATCCCTCAGCATCTACACGCTAGCCCCTGGACTTTTCAAAACAGCAAAGGAAGCAGAAATGACTCCAAGCTTTTATCTATGCTTTCAAAAGAATGCAAATCAGGAAACTCAACCTTAAAAGCTTGGGCTGGAAAGAGCATCCTCCCCATTGCAAAACATTTCACCTTTAATATATTCGAACCAGCCTATGAGACCATTTCTCTTGCCAAGACAACTTTTCTTCATTAACTGTTGGGTTCCAGGAACCTCTTGGCTTACTCTGAACTTTTCAGCACTGAAGCAGAATATTAATGACCAGATCACATAGATGAGAAATTAAATCACATTTCAACAGCTTGGCAGATGCTAAATGTTGATAAGGAAGAAAATCCCCAGAAAGAAACACCACTGCACCAGAGATTTCTGAAAGCAACCTGCAAAGGGAAAATCCTCATGACCACATGTATTCATGCATGGGTTGAGTTTACAGCTGTCCCTGCCACCCCATGGCTCCCCT
>NW_009596625.1:41621-51838 GCF_000690535.1 Cariama cristata
GTCCCCTTTTAATGCTGACCGCCATCCGTTTTAACTCACATTGATGGTCTTGGCTGTGATCTGGGGCTGCGATTAGCAGTGATAACTAAATCTAGATGTGATTACTAATCATTGTCCCGGAGCTTGGGTTTATACCTGATTGTTGGTGATGGGAGAGAGGTTGGACCCGGACTTCTCATCGGCTTGGGTTCAGCTGGGCTAAGAAAACGGAGAGGAAACACTCTTCCCGTCCTGCTAGTAATGATTTATCCACATTGGCACTCACATGTGGTCTGAAGTCCACCCTCGGTCGTAGTATGAGAGTCAAGCCATAGGAGGAAAACATTGAAGAAACTGATGCCTAAAACCTGATTTCTAACTCCATACTGAGATACTTCCATGAGTGGCCTAAATTTCTGTGCAGGTCTTTAGTAGATGTCTATATGCTGATTTAGAAATAGAGCTTTGATAAACCAGTCCTAAAAATTTTGGGCATAGCATCTCCATACCTCAGTTTCCCCACCTGCAAAAATGAGGCAAGAAATAAAAATAAAATTGTTGAGGGGCACATGCCATGCAAATGCCTTTACTAAATGGCCAGGGTTTGCCCACAGTGCCCGGCAGGGTTTAGTGTCGCGACGGCTGAAGTGTCCGTGCCGTGGAGGAGGGAGAATTTAAAACGGGGCAGGGCAGGAAGCTGTGGGAAGCCTGAGTTTAATCTGCTCCGTCTGTGAGTCACAGCCCTAAATCTTCACATCTTCCGAGGCTTTTGCGCTGTTGCCACGTTGGCTACGGCCAGCCAGCTTTCTGGTTTGCCCCATTTAATTTACGTCAAGGCCAGTTTTCATCTTTTTCACATGTACTAATGGGATAAAAGTGGTCCGTGTTGCTTCATCCTTTCCCAGAGAGGTACAACAGCACCCCGTGAGAGCAGGGCTGGCTGGATCTCTATTTCCATCTAGACAGCTCTTGTCGGGGAAAAGACAAAGAGAGAGTTTGTTTAAAGTGGAGCAACACATAAACAAAGTCCATGTAAGTAAGCTGGAAATAAAAAACGCCAGCAGCCAGCTTGCTCTCGCTCGCAAGAAGTCTTCGCATTCGTCTCATTTTTTAATCTAATTTTGTGACTGTAAAAATGCGGTGGAAATGAGAATCTGGCAAAAAGTACAGGCTCAGTCCCTCAGATAGGGAGCTGAGAATGTCTGCAACGATTAGATGTCTATAAATCTCAGCATGTCTCTCCTAATTACTCCAACAGGAAAGCATTTAATTATGTAATCAGGATACCCTATTTGACACAGGCATACATGTACCCTGAACACTAACCTTAACCTGGTTATCTTGCTTTGTTTCTGGACTAGTTAAATATAGATGCAGACAGACGGATCTGTCTGCGCAAACAGAGAACATGATGTGTGGGAAAGTAACCTGGTGTTGAACCTGTACCATCGCCTTCCCCAGCTGCAACAAGCCGTTTGGATGGAGCTGTATTTTACAGGCTCTTTCTTCCCGATCAGACGCAATTTGTTAATTTGCTGTCGTTTACTTGTCCAATTTGCCTTCTTATTCAGGCCTGGGTGTGATTTATTTCTGAGGAGCATAGTTCAGTTTATGCCAATATTTTCTTCTACGGATTTATCCTACCTAAACAGTTTTTTTAGGGCATATTAGATGCAAATAAATCCTGCAACAGCCCAGTAAGAAGCAGACAAACTCTTTTCAGCCTTGATTATAGCCCTGATCTCAACTAAATATGAACATATGGAGCAGCTCAGTTTGACCTGCTGCATTTTAAGGGGTTTCCAAGGAGAAAGAGCCATTGTGTCATCCCTGGGTGCTAAGTCCTCAGTGCCACCCAGGTTTGCCCTAAATGTGCTTGTCCTGGGCTGCATTGCTGGTTTATGTAGGCACAGCTTGTGACCCTCCTGGGAGCCCAGCTCTTCCTGGGCCTTTTATGGCTCCGATTAGCATCAGTTAAAAATTTCCCATTGACCCTGCATCTCAGCCCTGCAAATCCTCACCCCTATGAGGAACCCAACCGCCTTGCTCTGAGAAAACATTAAATTTCCTTGCGTTGGTGCAGGTGGGACTGGTGCCAGCCCTGTAAAGGGAGCCTCACCCAGAGGAGATTTGCCTGTGAGGAGCAGGAAAAGGAATTGCTCACTGATGGCAGAGGTCAGGAGCTTGTTAATCACATTCCCTTTAGTGTAGTGAGCCATTGTGGGATTATTTTAATTCCATTTCTCCAAAGAGCAGGGGGCGAGGGGGCAAGGAGTGACAGCTGAACCACGGGTGTTTGGGAGAGGGTGTCTCTGAAAAGTGATGTAGGAGCAAGTGATGATGGGCAGCCCTGCTCTCACGCTGGTGTTTCCCTCCCTGCAACTCTGCCACTTTCACTGATGTCTGGGGATGATGTGGGGAGAAAACAGCTTTTTATAATAATATAATACCCTTAAGTGTGCTTTCTTCTAAAGAGGCTTTATACCAGCCCCTTTTCTTGCTGTGGCTTTCCCCTAAGATGGATGTAAAAAGTGATTTGCACCGAAATGTGTCTGCCTGCAGCTTGTATAGAAGTTAATTTAACAATAGGAAAACTTTCTGAAAGTACTAATACTCATCTGACTGGTTAGCTTTAGGATTTTTTTGGACATGTTTCACTTTCCTCATATTGCTCCAATTATAGGGACATCCGGACAGATATGGTGTAGAAGGTACATAGCCCAAATTATTAAGCTGGCATTTATGTGAAATAATTTATTTAACTGTGATTAGTGATATAAACGTAACAGGGTACCAGAGGGGGAGAATTGCAAGAGGAAGCTCTTTCAGTTCGGTGCCTCGCTCATCTTCTCCTCTGCTCCTTCCCTCTTCTCCTTCCCTGCAGCTCCACGCACATCTGGTTCCCAATCAAGAGCCTGTGCCAGCGGAGGATACGACTATCAGTTGTATTTGATCATATGGGTAATTTCTTGAAATTGTTACTACGTTTTCAAATTAACAAAGCAAACAGTAAAAATCAGAGGGTTTGGCAGAGGACAAAGAAACCGCATCTCTCCCTAACTCTTAGCTACATGTCATAACAAAACACTGGGCCAGATAATTAAGACAGTTTCTAAAAATGTCCCCATGATAGTTGCCAGGGTATCTGTCTCTCTGAGCATACACATGAGCATATCCGCAAGAGTTGCTTTAACGCTTTATTTTAAAATAAACCGATTCATGGGGGTTATTTGGTAATCCAGTGCAGCAGCAACAAATACTGCCTTTGCTCCTAAGAAAAACGAGGAAGATTTTCTTTTCGTCAGGAGATGAGAAACCACTGTAAATGTATATAGAGTCACAAAAGAAGGTATCTTCCTCTTTTGAATTTGTTCGGTATGACATCTGGGTGGGTTTATCTGATCGCCAACAGTTGCGGAGGGGGTTAGCAGGTTCCCAGCCATCAGCTGAGCCGTAATAACCCACAGGGCACTGCCGACATGGCTGTGCACGCTGCCAAGAAAGTGGTTTAACGTAACTTGGGACAGCTCAAGACTAGGAAAGAAGCTTGTAAAATGATATTCTGAGCTATTTCACTTTTCCAATTCCTACAATTATTTCCTCTTATTTTTCTTCAGTGTTTCTACAGATGCATTGACATCTCACTGGATCCAGTGGAATGACTCCTGGAACTTCAGCAGGCTTCTCAGTGACCCCTAACCCCACAGAAAATGTTGCTATGTGTCAGATACAGTATATCTTTTAAAAGTAATTTCAAATTCTTGCTGACAAGGTCAGAAAACTGGAGAACTAATTAAAAAAAATGCATGGTGTATCGTATCATCCATAGTACAGAAATCTTACTAAATAGCATCCTTTGTGGTGAGTTTAATGTGTCGTAACACAGCTGACTTTCTAACAGCCAGCTAATATCATCTCTTAGGAATTTATTATGAGTGTACTATGTCCTGTAATAGTTTTTATGTCAGGTTGTTAATCATAGCAACTAGGACGTGTTGAACGCACGTTGTAAATGAAAGATTGATTTCACACTGACGTTTGCCACTCAAAGGGAGGGAAAATGAGGACCACTATCCAATGCCATCAGCAAAGCTGGCTTTAGCACATACAAAGGGCTGCAGGAGATAAGAAACATTTATAATGAAGCCTTTTACAGTCAAGAGGTGACATAAACTCTTGCAGTTATTTTTAGGAAAAGAGATGCACAGCCCCCATGTCGCATTTTTTAATGTCCCGCATACATTTTCTTCTGATCTGTCTTTCCATCTGTCTGCTCCGTTTAATTGCTCCGTCGTGGGTTTTACACTATGTTTCTCACTGTATTATTTTAATGATCCTTTGACTGAGTCAGACTGGAAGAATCTCATAAACTTTAGTGACACTGTGGGTGATGTAGATGGGCACAAATCAGCCTGCAGCCTTGCTCGCGATTCTTCCTGGGGCTCCCAGGGGAAGGCAAACAGTTTCAAGATTTGACCTACAAAAACTTGGCGGCAGCTTGAGCCGAGTCCTACAAAAGCAGGCTTTGAGGAAGCACCACAGATAGTTCTCCATGGTCCAGCTGACAGACGGTTTCCAACAGCTTTTCTAGCTTGACCATGGCCATTCTCATTTGAAAAGCATAAAACATCTTTGCCTGGCACCGGTGCCAGGCAGCTCTGTGGAGCATGCACCGGAGACTGCAGCAGAAACACCAGGAGACAGGAGGGGAAGGACAGCCAGTTAAAACATGTTTTCAATCAGCTTGACTATTCAGACGGGGACATGCATGTTACATAAATGGACTGAGCCAACCCAGCAATGAAAACACTTTCGGCAAAGGAGTGAAGGAAAGAAAAACAGTTTCACCTGCTGCTCTCTTTAGGCAAAAGCTGCTGACGGAGCAGCGTGTGGCATTATTGGAAGAGGCAGGTAAAGGCAGAACTGGAGCGGGTGCTGTGCAGCAGGTTTATTTGGGATGCTCCCAGTGATCCACGGCATTGCATCAGCTCTCCCAGGATTAATGCAATAACTGTTTGGCTCCAGACCTGCATGGGGTGCGCTCCTTAGAGCCAGCATCGTGTCAGTAGCATCAGCCGTAGTGCCTAGCATAGCTTTGTCTCACAGACATATCTATGGGTTATAACAAGCAACTCTGCAACGTCTGTTTCTAATTATTTGCCCCCCTCAATAATTACGGGTGCCTGAGAAGTGTGGAGCCTCCAGGATTCATGCTAAAGTGCCGGGTCTCGTGCAGCCCAGGTGATGGGGCAGGGGGGACCGGGAGTGGCACACGGATGTACTGGCAGCTGTGGTTGTCCCAGAAGATGTGAGGAGGATGGGTGGTAGCCCCCTTTGAGAGGGGTTCTCAAGTACTTTCTGACTGGATGTCATGGGCAAAAGGAGGCGATACTGCAACCTTGACCTGTAGCTACGGCTTGTGTGAGGCTCAGCCTGGCACATTGTTTTAGGGAGCACCATCAGAGGAGCTGACATGTGGAGGGTGACACCAAATTTGTGATTTCGGGTGGGATCTTGGTGCTAGGTCCGTGCAGAGAAATCCCTGCACTCGTGGTATGTCCTGCTGGAAGCACAGGTGCCCGCTGGGCTGATGCACTGCCCGGATTAAGCAGTGGTTGGGCAGAGGTTTTGTGGCTGAGGCACCTCAATAGCTGGAGAGACAGTGATCAAGGTTTAAACAAGTCCTGGTGAGGATTTAGTACTTACTACTAGTTACACATTTTGGAGGACGGGCGGGGGGTACAATGCTGATACTGCACACACTGATGTAATTTTGCCAGCTCGAGTTGGGCTTATATGTCTGGTTTATACTGACACAGTTGAAATCTGAATCACGCCTATTATTTATGCATTTGTATTAGTAGTAATTTTTTTTTTCCTCCAAAACTCATCATAAAGAACAGAAAGAGAAAGATATAAGTAACACATTTTCAAATGTTCTTTCCTAGTGAATTACTTGGCCTGACATTGGAAATGAATTATTTTCCATTGTACCAGTGACCCCTGTTGTGTGTTCTATTAACACCACATGTTAAACTTTTATATTTTTAGTAAACCATGACCTTGTACATTCTCTGTCATTTCCCACTGGCATAAGTACAACACATGTGGTATGAAAGCTAACGGTTTTCATTTGTATACAGTACTTTTATATCTTAGGCTTGTATGAAAGCACACAGGTCATAGTAATCAGGGCATCCTAGGATTTTACCAGTTACAAACAGTCACAACAAAGTGTATATGTTTTCAAAAAAACATATTTTTGGCATAATGCTCTCTTATGTGTTGTGCAAATCCAGATGAAAATGGGATCTTGAAAGGCTGTGTTAAATTTTTTGATCGTGCTAATCCAAACAACTGTCTCCAACACATGCACAAGCAGAAGGAAGTCTATAAAACGTCAGGTTTGTTCTAAATATCTGCAGAACAAATGTGGCTCAGGAACATGACCAAGTGTGCAGAACTCTTAAGATAAAAGATGATGTCACATAGGTTCGGCATTTTATTTCATCAAATGGTAACATTGTTCTAGACATCTAAAAAATTATGGATGATTTATGAATAGAGCTCAGGGTATGGAAGAAAGAATAATTCCTTCCAGTTGCCCAAATATTTCTTTTTATTTTTTTCCTCCGCTTTTTGTTTTTCTCTTTTTGTAGCCTGGACTTTTTAGATGTGAGTTTTAGGTGCACTGGTGTGCACTCTCAGCACATGCCTTCTCACATACAGAAATGTGGCCACATGTGTAAACACTGAGCTATGTGGTCATTTGTGCTTTTTCACTGAAATCCAGCCTGTTCTGTAGGCACTTTCCAGTACTGATCCGTCTCCTTTTCAGGGCTGATCTACAGAGCTTTCTGAATCATTATTGTTTCCAATAACAACTCATGTTAAAAAAAAAAGAAGTTTAAAGTCAGGTTGAGGTTATCCCCATTTACTTTGCCGGACTCAAGGTCAAGACGCGCAACATCTTCCAGTAGTGAGAATGTTGCAGGTCTCCATGAGCCAACATACGACAGCAGTGAACAAAATGGAAAAAAAAGACCAAAACCGGATGATTTACCCATTATATGACAGCACTTGCTCTGCTCTTCCCTGTTCAGCCTTGGTGGTTTCTCCGCCTGGGTATCTCAAATCTGTGCCTTTTTTGTGTGATGGACATCAGGAGCTCAAACCTCTTCCAGATTTGCTTTTGCAGTGTAACCAGCCTTGGAGCTGTGCTCCTCTGGGATTCCACCTGCTGTTTGTGTCCTGGCTTGCACAAGAAATAGTGTGGCCAGCAGGACCAGGGCAGTGATCGTCCCCCTGTACTCGGCACTGGTGGGGCCGCACCTCGAGTGCTGTGTTCAGTTTTGGGCCCCTCACTACAAGAAGGACATTGAGCTACTAGAGCGTATCCAACGAAGAGCAACAAAGCTGGTGAAGGGCCTGGAGAACAAGTCTTATGGGGAGCGGCTGAGGGAGCTGGGGGTGTTTAGTCTGGAGAAGAGGAGGTTGAGGGGAGACCTCATGGCTCTCTACAATGACATGAAAGGAGGTTGTAGCCAGGTGGGGGTTGGTCTCTTCTCCCAAGTAACCAGCAATAGGACAAGAGGAAATGGCCTCAAGTTGCGCCAGGGGAGGTTTACATTGGATATTAGGAAGAATTTCTTCACTGAAAGGGTTGTCAAGCACTGGAACAGGCTGCCCAGGGAAGTGGTGGAGTCGCCATCCCTGGAGGGATTTAAAAGACGTGTAGACGTGGTGGTTAGGGATCTGGTTTAGTGGTGGTCTTGGCCATGTTAGGTTTATGGTTGGACTTGATGATCTTAAAGGTCATTTCCAACTTAAAGGTTTCTATGATTCTATTCTATGAGTCTCTATTTTCCAACCTGCGTGTTGGTAGCACCTCTCAACACTTGGACTGTTCTTGGGCATTGGTGGCAAAGGGGTTGGTTGTTCGCTGCATCCCATGCCTCCAAGATGCTGTCTCAGACTTCCTAACTGGCAGCTTTGCATTACAACATGACATAACTGTGTTTGCGATGTAACACCATGTCTGCCAGGACAAACTTGCAATGTTTGGCTTGGGACCAGCTGGGCTTGGATTTTATTTATGACAAATAACTATTGGCTCAACAATCCCATAAGGATTCCTTTTTGTCTCCTCCTTGTGCTGCAACCCTTGGGTAATGATCGGAGAGTTTCTAACATAAAAGCATACTCCCTGGTCGTAAAACTTTAAAACAAACTTGCGTTTACGGTCATCCTGTGTGGTAAGTTTTTTTCTTAGATTTACCTTTTAGAATTTTGCCCAGAGTAGTGTTTAAAGTTCTCCTAGCACTCTAGTCAAAAAACAAACAAAATTTACCCTGTGTCGCATGCAGAGGACCAGGTGGGGAACAAATACGGGGAAAACCCCATGATTGCTGAGAGAAGTGACCTCTGCCTGGTGCACAGGCATTACCCTATAACCACCCCGTGCAGCTGGGCTGGCTGAGCTGGGAGATGATTTTTAGCATAGAAATAACTCATGGTTCTTTTACACCTTATTCCTTTGTGCCTTGAAGGTCCCCTTCCATTACTGCTCACAGACATCGAAGCATGGTGAGACTGTATAGACAAATGGTTTGATCCCCAGGGACCACTCCTCCAGACTCCTCCTGTGCCACGCTCTCAGGATTGCCCTGGTTTTGGGGTGTTTCCCCTTCAAATCCCTTGCTGGGTTCACATTTTTGCTTCTGATTTGTGAAGAAAATAACAACATCACTCTCCTGAGTTCCTTGCAGGGAAAGTCCATAAAGGAAGAGGAGAAGCTGATGTACTGGCAGAGACAACCAGGAAAAGAGACTCTTTCATGGATCCCAGTTATAAATATACTATGAATTAAAAGCTAATAAATAAAGGGATTTCAGCATGTCTTTTGTGTAATGACAAACAAACAAACCCAACTCCATTTATCTAAAGGGTTTGAAAGTGTGACTTGTCAGAGATGGGGGAAAATCTCCTGTCAGCAGAGATAGTGAGAAGGATGGCAGAGAGAACACAACCAGGAAATGATGGAGGAATGAAGAGGAAGTGTAGCAGAGATTAAAAAAAAAAAAATAAATCAAACTAAGGAGGTTATAGGAAAAAAAAACCCAAACCAAACAAAACAAAACAAAGCGAAGGAGAAAATAGGAGCCAGAACTCTGGCTATATATGAGATGTAGGATGAGGGTACTCATCCTTCCAGGGTGTATATTTGTATATGTAGGACGGGTGATTGAGTTTTTAATTTCCTAATACATATTGCAGGTTGCCTGTGCTTGAAAAATGGAAATTATTTTAAAAAGACAGAAAAAAAGAAAAGAAGAGGCTGAATCATTGGTGACAAAAAAAGACATAGACTAAAATTATAGGAAAGAACTGTTTATTAAAGGAAACTAGTCTGAGGGACTAAATAAATCCTTCAGCCAGACCCAAAGGCTGAGACGTTGTCAGCTGCTGAGCTACACGAGTACCTGTAGCAGATCAATCGGGGCTTGTTATTCAGACCTAAAAGACTGCTCCGCTCTTGAGGGTCTGTAGGAAAAAGCAGAAGGAAGTAAAAATCTCTTTGCTGGGTTACTAGGTCTGTAGAGATGCACGCTTATGCTGCAGCCTTTCTGAAAGTGGTTTCTGAAGCAAAGCCACCCCTGCCCAACACAAATCCCAGACTGCATCCTTCGGTCATCTTGACCTGGTCCTGGTGATCAATGATGATGATGATGATGGGTTCTTCCAGGATGGGAGCTGGTGTTCATCAGAGAACAGCTTCACTGAGGACTTGTAAATCAAGGGACACCCCCTTGTCTGGGGCTTTTCACTACTTGGTGATGCCACTTGGCGTAGCAGATCCATCCCCAGCGCGTCACGTTGGCGGGTTGGTGGGTGCTCTCCAAGGGCAGCTCGCTGACTCCTGGCGAGCATGCCTCAAATGACACAAACCACACTAGGACTTGATGAATAACAGAACATCAAGTCAGACAGACACTGGCTGGCTTTTCCACTGTAGCTCTCCCCCTGCTATTATTTATATACCGTTTCACTTGCTTACATGTAACTTAAAACCAGCCCAATGTCAGCAGCCCAATCCAACGGCAGGCCAATTAGCCTGGAGTAGCCCTCACTTGCTTTTTTTTCTCTCCTTCTCCCTCTCTCTCCCTTCGCTTTTGCATGCAGGAATAAGGCTGGCTACTGTTAGGCCTTTCTGGTCGCGGCCGAGAAAAGCCTGTGTG
>NW_009596625.1:51869-63066 GCF_000690535.1 Cariama cristata
AGTTCAGTGGCTGAATATGGGCCCTGTTTATTTTTTCAGAGTGGCAATTTTCAAGGGGTTGGAATAGTTGTTAAAATTAGCGTAAAGAATTTAAGCCACAGAAAGGTCCTTTCACCTTATTCTTCAAAAAGCCAGTTGTTTCCCAGAGCACCCGCCCCTTCCAACCCGCCTGAAAGCCTCAATTTCCATCTGGGAATAAAAATCACAACCCTCAGACCCCAGAGTGGTGTTTGGGCAGGTTTTGGTGGGATTGGGCTCATTTCAGTGTGCCTGAACGGCACCTGCTGGGGGGGAGAGCATCGAAATCCATCCCTTGGAAAGGCTGAGCAAACCCAGCCGAGCTGAAAGGCAACTGGAGGGAATGGCATGCCTTTGGGCTGCTCAGAGAAGATGCCAAGTAGATAACAAATCTCTACCTCGCCATCAACAGAAGTAAACATCCCTTTCAGGACTGATGGCTTTTGACATCCCGGGGTCTGTGCAGCATCAGGATGGAGGGAGGTGATGCTTTCTGACAGCTCCGCATGATGGCTGGGCAGATCCCCTTCCCATGGGTGGAAAGAAATAGGGATTCCCTAGCAATTTGCCAGCAGTAAAATGGGATTTTTCGTATCTGCTCTGAGTCCTAGAGCCTTTCTCTCCTACTGGGAAAGCATTGCTCAGTACCGGTCTCTTAGTGAATCAGTGCTGTGAGCAGAGGGATTCATTTTGAGTTAGGCTGTTTTCTTTGTTTTGGAAAATGAATGGCAGATAAGCAGTCTGGAAATGCAAAGGTTTGGTTCAGTTACTCCAAAGTTGCTTATTTAAATTCGGGCCAAGGTCTCTTGAGTCAGCAAAACTCAGCGGGAGCGCTCATAAAAATAGGGTCTCTTTTGAAAATTCACATGCTTCCTGTTTGTGCAAACGCTGTGAGAACTGGCTTTCCCATGGCATGTCTGCTCTGGAACCAGGAAATAGACGGGAATTTGGAAACAAGAAATAATTGCTAAAAAAAAAAAAAGAGAAAGATAATCACATTTCTTTTTCCCTTTCAAGCTGAAAGAAAGTTTTGTTTAGTTTCTCATCCCATTAGTCAACTGCCCTTAACCAAGTTGCATCGCTCCAACCCAGCCTATTGCAAACCAGTGCTGGAAATTACATTAACGTGTTAGAGCAACACCATCCTAACGAGGTATACGACTTTCCATGAGTTTGGAGCTCATGGAGAGCGAATCCTTCTGCTGTGAGAAGGGATGCAACCCACCGCTGCCTGCAAATGATGCACCAGTGGACATCTGCTCCACAGCAAGTGCTGAGAGAACGTTTGCAGAGCGTGAGCATCACCCACACTCGCTGATGCATGAACATCTACATGGGTAGATCATCTTGCACATAGCCAGCTTCTGGATATGTACCCATAGACACACTTCTAGCAAAGGCTGCAGCAGAAGTTGACTTGTGCTGGCACTCATCTAACTAGTCTTGAGGTAAACGGGAGACCTGCGCAGTCGGTATTGTTTTTCTTTGCATTTAAATAAAAATTTTCTGAGGTTTTTAACAGCCTGGCAAAACCAAGGGAAAAACGAAAACATCCTGCAAGCTTGTTAGCAAGTGGGCTGGCTTTAAATTCAGAGGGGAGATTCTGATGTAAAATCCAAAGTAACTGCACTCTGCCCAGTCAAATTCCTCCCAATCTACTCAAAGATAATTGACATCATCTGGCTAATTTTCCATCATCACAAATATCTAGACAATTAATTATCAAGTCTGAACAAACATATAAACCTCAGAACATTTACATTGTTAGGGTAGATGATTATTTATGAGTATTTTTATTGTGATTTTTTTTTCTTTTTTTCATTTCCACCTTGGCCACATTCAGATTTATTCTTGTTGGGCTCCTCACTAGGGTCTGAGAATAAGTATTTTGATCAACTTAAATTTATAAGATGAAAAGCATTTACGTTTTGGTAAGATGATTTTGAGTAAATTATCAGCTGCTGTTGTTTTTTAGACCATAGATAAAGAAAATACATCCAGTTTAAAGTCCCAAGGCCTCTGAACACATCAGTTGTTTGTTGTTTTTTTTTTTTCTGAATATTTATTCTTCCTAGATATTTTCTAGAAATTATGTCATCAAGTAACTGCACAGACTATGTTTCTTTTTCAAATTCTGCGAGGGAATCCCCCAAAAGACCCGTTGCTAAACAGTGGGAACACAAAAATAGTGACTTTCCTGACATTAATACGTGTAGAGCTGCGATGTTCTGAGAGTCATGGGGATTGTGAAGGTGTTGTATGCTCGGTCACTTGGCAGAGAGAGAAAGCCCCTTGGCAGAGAGGGGCTTGGCACCGTCCAGGTGTGCCAGGTTGCTCAGTGCCTTAGTTTTAAGGTCAAGATGAGAAAGGGCATTTGCCTTGGAGACCATAGGCTGCTTCCACATGAAATGTGCCCTACAATAACACAGCGTTTCCTACCACTACCTTCCCCTGCACGTAGAATATAAAACACTCTGAAGGATTTCCAGGGAAGACGTCAGGAAACAGAATAAAATCTAGCCTAGATCTTCTTTTTTGAGGTTTAGAAAGCAGCAGGTTTTGTGATATAGAAAATATTTACTCTCACATCAAGAAGTTTTTTTTGCTAAAGTGTGACCGCCCTGCAGCACAGGGGGCAAAACATCACAAGTGTTGCTGTGGGCCATCAGTTTTCACAGTGACAGTGTTACCTCTGGCTCCCGCTTCACCCTGAACCCCCGTTCGGTACATCGATCTCCTGCCTTCACCCGTGGGAGGATTCATTTATCTCCCCAAAGGTCTTGCAGGGTCCAGAGCATCAGAGGTTCCTCCCTCTGGGAACTCAGAAGGGATGAGATGGTGATGGATGCTCACCACGTCAGAGCTATTTAAGTGTCTGGTGATGCACACTGCCACTTAAAACAAATTGGCTGGTACTGATGGAAGCTGGCACAGAGCCACTTCTGATGCTTTCTGAGCCTCCATAGAAACCCTCTGCTTATTTCAGAGACCAAATCTCACCATTTTAGTCATCAGATCCACCTTCCTTCTGGGCTGAGTCAGGTTTATTTGGCAGATCTCTTTCTGGGACATCCCAATCCAACCTGGCCCTGGGGTACTGGCTTGTCCATATATCCATTCCTAATGGCATATCCGTACCTGGGGCACCTGCATGGGACTGGTAGGTGCAGCACAGAAATTATTGGCAACCGGTGCTCTTTTGGAGCAACAGCTGGCAGCCAGATGTTCTGTCCCACAGTGCTTAAAATGCTCTGGGGACAACTTAATCCAATGCCACATACATTTCTGGGACTTTCCCCCATCCTTCATGCGAGCTCTGCCCTTCTTTGCCTTTCTCATCTCCCTGTCACCCAGCTTGACCTGACCTCAGCACTCCATCCGCACCGCAGCGAGCTCCATTTGGCTCACACAGCTCTGACAACAGCCACAAAGTTTCTGCCTCTTTGACAGCAAATTCAGTCTCAGTGAGTTGCAACCACTGAATTTGTTTGTGCATGAGGGTTAGTGGGGCTGTTGCCTTGCTTGTCTCCCAATTCCGACATGACGAAAATATTTTCGAGCTCTGTAATCCCCCTGGCACTGACATTTGTCCCTCTGCTTCCAGCAAAATACCCCATTTTCAGCTTGATTTAAAGTCCACTACAGCCTGTGGAAAACCTTCCATCTAGGGACTCTCTGGGTTTAGAAATCTCTAAAATGGGAATGAACTTTTCAAGCATGTCTGCTGCATAAGGATTCAATTCTGCTCCCATTTGAATCTCACGGGGAGCTGGATTAGATGGATGTAATCACAGAGCACTGAGTCCTCAAGCAGTCAGTTGTTTCACAGCAGTGCCTTAGTAAAGACTAGCAGAGTCCAAAAAAGTAAAGCTCACACTAGATAAACAGATATGCTGCATATAAAGTAATTTTTCTTCTCTACCCGCTGGTTGTGGTGTTACGTAGGCATCATACTTTGAGAAAGCTATGGAGATCTGAACCCAAAATGGACCATGACAACAGAACTGAGGAATGTTTGAAGAACTTGACCTTCAAGGGAGGTCTGAGCTTTGGATGGTCCACTCCAGGACAGTAGTTTTTAACCTGTCTACCCAGTGGACCTGCAGTCCTTTGGCGAATATAAACCCACCAAAATCCTCATTTTTCTTACCTGCCTTGCAAGGAAATCTTAGGTACAGTCCAGATGCCCTCAAGCCTTTGGATTACAGGTTTAAGGCAAGCCAAGAAGTTAGACGTGGAGCTGCCACTTGCAAAGAGGGCTGAGTAAGAAGGAATGAATATAAATATCTGTTTGGTAGTAGGAGACATTTTTCTCCTGTAACAATAACTCAGTGCTGAAAGCCGCCCCTGCCATATTGTTGCTATGAACTTGACTGGACAGCTGGTCTACCAGTCCCTTAGCTTGGCTCCCAGTCACTAGAGTGCAAAGGTGGGGAAAAAAGAAAGCATATATCATTGACCATGACTCCACCAATCTATGCACTCAGAGGCATTAGGGGATACCAGGAACATCACTGAAACCCTTCCTCTATATCAGCTTTCTAAATAACACCCTCCAACCAAGCCACTATCAAGAGAAATTTCTAAGGTTTAGTGATTTCTACCCTTCCCTGTGGCAGAAGGAGAGACCGTGAGAGAGAAACTGTATTTTCACTTTTAATTGCCTACACCAGCTATACGACTGCTGTTGGAGCACATATCATAGCATAAACTTGTGGGTGAGAGACAGACATTTTTACCCTCAAAGTCATGTGAATAGTCAGAGGGAATAAGCATACAGTAGTTAGCCATGCTGGTTTGATAAAAGTTGCTAAAAACACCCTGGATGCATGGGTGAGTTTCGCCTTCCCAAACTGCACCACATACCAGCTGTGGTGACACATGTTCCAAATAAAATTGGCCTCATTTTACTCCTAGAAGGGTGTTGTTAGGAGAGGTGGGATACAGCGATCTCCAGCCCAATGGTCTGCTGTAAGGCTGTAAGGTAAAGCTCTCAGTAGTTCAGGAGGTTATTTCCCCCAGTCTCTACGTGCTGTTCAGTTAAAGATTTCCCAGGTTTGGTGTTTAGAATAATCTTACTGCCACAAAACCAAGGCTTTTTAGTTGATTTTTTGCCCCCATTCTTCATATCTTTGCCTCAAGAACTGTCCTAGATTCCCAAAGGAGAAGCATCTTCCCTGTTCTCACCACCACCTCCTGCTCCAAACCACCAAAGGAGGTTCAGCCACCGTCCGGCACGGGCAAGGCTGCACACTTGTGCCCACAACATCTCACGGGGGTGTGATCAGTTGTGTCCACTTAGCCTAAGCCAGGACTAGGGGGAAAAGTGCTCTGCATCCCTCCACTAATTCTGTGCCTGCATAACCACACATAGCGCTGTCTTTCTGGGAATATTCCATCATGAACACTACCCTTAGATGCTACATTTTACCACGGCTGGATGCTTCTATCATCAGACACTAGTTATAATAAATGTGACAGTGATGTTATTACCAATTTTCTTAGAAGATGCATTAGTTGAAGCACCAAAGGTGCTGTTTGCTCACCAGCATGGAGATGCACAGGGACCTTTCTTGTCTATCAGAAATGCTTTGGGTGCTGGTGGTGGTCCTGGCACACTGCAGAGGAATGCTCTTCGTCTGGCTGATGCATAGCTCAATGGGTTACTAATGAAGGCATCAGCCAAAATGATGCTATGAAGTTTTTTTATTTAGAAATGCAAACGTTTATTATAAAGGGGCTCCAAAACCAGCAGGTCATCTGCCATATTCCCTGAACCAATGGTATAAACTATAAAACTGTCTGGATTACAGAGTAAGAGTAACCTTAATGTCACACAATGAACCGATAGCATGAATTGGATGTCTGCAGTTTTGATCTACTTCAGACTGAGATCCTGTATCTTTGCTGCCTAAGATTACTTTCTAATTATTTCCTGCTTATCTGTCTCCTTTCTCAAGGCATCATCCAGGACCCACCAAAGGCAAGGGGAGTTTTTCTCGTTAAACAGAATCTTAAGTAGACCGTGCCTTGGGTTTTATTGTAAAAGGACCAGAAAAGCAAGAATTATAAACCAACATTTTAGCAACACAAGATCCAAGTAGCTATTTGGTGATACAAAATGTCAAATTCCAAGCATTAAAAAAAAACAACAAACAAACCACCAGTCCTTACGGTCGTTGCAATAACTTGAAGCGTGGAGATATTGCAAATGCACTTAAGATTCTTTATATGTGCTGCCATCAGGTGTTTGATTCTCTGTGTCAGAAACAAGCTCCAAGGTTTTTTCCTTGTGAATAAGGAAGGCTGAGGATGCAAGACTCATCGTATAACCAGATCTCAGAGCTCTGATCATAATTTTCCACTTCCAGTAATCCCATCACTGCCACGACTCCGCAAAAGGATGACACAGGAACAAGACATTTTTATCTGTTAGTCCGTGAAAGCCTTTTATGGGGCAAAACTGCCATGAATATTGTGCAGAGCATGAAGACACAAGTGAGTTAACTTCTTTGCTGCAGTCCAAGGAAAGCCTACGGGAGGGAAACCTCACAGTGATTAGCTCTGCCGTGCTCTGAAAGCATGAGGAACTGAAAATGCTGCTGAATAACTGTTATTTCCTAGGTGTTGACAGAAATAACTGTCTTTCCCCATTTTCTCTTTTTCTAAATACTGTGGGAGCAATCCTTGAACTTTTTACTCAAACGGTGGAATTCCCACTGGATGGCTGTGAGGCTTGAAAAGTTCGACCCTCTGTTTTTACAAGGGAACAAATGGCAGTGGTTAAAAAAAAACACACAGAAAAAAAAGAGGCAAAAGGAAAAAAAGAAACCTTTTCAGTTTATACTTTCTTTCAAGACAGTTATACGGGATTTGCTTTTCTTCTTATCTTTCCCTCCCCACTTTTCAAAGCTGGGGTTAAGTTCAGAGGGAGGAATTTGGGACTTCGGGGCGTAGGTGACCACCGCCGACCCAGACCCGGGGGTCTCTCTGAGCTGTCGTGTCTGCCCAGCTGGTTAGCGTTACCGGTGACCGCCGCGGTGAGGAACAGGGCTGACAAAGTCATTATTCTGTTACGTGATTGCTGTGAACTTTACAAAGTGTGGGGCGCACCCCGAAATACCGATGCGGGAGCAAAAGATGAGCTGACTGCAAGGTCAGCAGTTTCAGGCTCTCGCCAGGAACTCGCTGGGAGAAGGAACGCGTTATCAATAAATTCGTATATCCAGAGGAGCCACATGCGAAACCTCAGCACGCTTTCAGTTGGCCACAGTGGAACATTCATTCTTAAAAGGAACTTAAGGAGGCAAAGCTTCATTTCCTGAGATTTAAGGAACTTTATTAAATTTTTTTCCCCCCCTTTACTGCATTAAGAGTTGGCAGAGGCTTTTGAGCAGAAGCAGCCATAGTGTGAAAGGGCTTTTTAGAGGCGAATCCAAACAATCGTTAACCTAATAAAGGGAAACCCAAGGGGAAGAAATTTTCAAGTCATTACTGTTTCACTGTTACCTAAGCTCTACAAATAAAAGAACTTTCTCTTTACCTGTTGCACAGTAAAGAAGAGAGTTTGCTATCTCAGAAACCCCATTGACCACCAAGGAAATGGCCAATGGCCCCTAGGAAGTGGTTTGGAACAGTTTCTGGTCACCAAGCCGCTATCCGAAGCTCTGATTGCCAAATGATATTTAAATTAAGGTGTAGTGAATAGACATGCCTTTGGATAAATAGTAAAGTTTAGCAAGAAAAAAAAAATAGCACCCTTGAAGAACTGGGGTTTATTAGTGCCATGATCTTCCATTCATGCCAGCAAGGAAAAGTGGGGGATTTTATTTCCATTTTTTTTTTTTTTGGTAGCTTAAATGTGTGAGAGGCGGACAGAGGTTCTTTGAGGTCAAGCCCATAGCAGGAAGCAGAAACCATATTATTGACCTTCTTACCCAGATTGTGCAACCATGTGGGTACCCAGGAAATCATTAAGGGTAGAAAGAAGCTAGGACTCTTTTCAACTGTTGCGGAGCACGTTCATAACAAACACGTGAATATCAGTCATCAGGAACGCCACCGACCCCAACACAGGCCATGGTGGGATGGTGTCGCTTACGTGCATACAAAATTCAGCTCTTATTGTAAGTGATGGATTTATTAGAATGTGACCATGTAATTAGGATTCATCCATGTGAGCTCTGCAAAACCCTGTCAATGTGGGAGAATCTCTTCTTCTGAGAGTTATTTAGGCAATGCTCCCACCTCTTACATTACAGGGCCGCTGACGCTGGGTGCAAGCTGCAAAACATGGGAAACTTGTGCTTTGTTTTATGTCCTGCTCCAGTCACTGGATGCTAATGCTTTTCATCCCATTATCTGTTTCTAACGATATTTTTCCGCTAGATTAATGCTAATAAGTAGAAAATATACCTTGGTCGTTTAAAGTCAATTTAAAAGGCTTAACCTTAAGCTTGCTTTTTCTCAGGTTAATATTCTGTAGGCTGCAAGAACAGTCTGCTATAGGTATCACTGCTTATTCCTAGGAGGAGTGGGATGTATCAAGGCCACGGTGTTTTAGGTAGATGGAAACAGTACTCTCCGCTCACAGCAACCTCCTCTTTCCCACAGCAGATTGGGCTTTATTTGCACTCAATTTTGGATTTTCCTTGCTCTGATTTCAACCGTAGCTCAAGGACCATCCACCTGCAGAAAGGGAGCTTTTTCTGCCAGTTGCTTATGCTGTCAACAGGTAGTTTGGCATCAGTTTCACTCCAAAAAAAAAAAAAAGAAAAAAAGATTGTTTTGAAAGTTTGTGGCTACATTTGCTTGCCTAAGCTTAGATATGTATCACTGCAATTAATAGTGCTGCAAGTCCCCTCCGGCTGTATCTGCGCCTCTGAATCGCACTCCATGCGCTTTCATCCACAGCTTTAGCTGGAAGAAGGGAGCGAGCATATGTATATCATTAGTCGTTTCCCCCCTTATGAAAGTAATAAGGTTTTTTAGCATTGTGCAATGCTTTTCTCTAAGGCTGGTACATAAAGCTTTGATTATCCCTCAGTGCATTTCACTCCATCAAATATGAAAACCATAGATTTCCTAGGCTTTCACTTGCAGGCAATTCAGAACACTTAACCAAACATTTTCTGTAATGAAAAAACATGCGGGCTAATAGTTAGAGGAGGGGGCTGGAATCAGGTCCTTGGGATTTTGTTTCCATTTCTGCCACTGACCTAGCTTTGGGTGAGTTATTTGGGTTTTTTTCATCTCATCTTGCTGAATCATAAAAGGGACCTTACGAATGTCAGGGCAATTTATGTTTGTTGAGTTTTCCCAGCAAAGAGGACTATAAAACGCAGTTTGCTTGTTGCTTTATTGTACCTTGCACAGCAAATGTTGCTGTTTATGGCTGTCCGGTTCTCTTTCTCTGTGCCTGCTGCTATAAATGTTACACATCTCCAAAGGGATAAAATAGACCCTAGCAAGTCCTGAATATGCAACTGCCAGAAGGAGGTCGTGCTGGGATCCTCAGCGGTGCAAAAGCCGTTCTAGCAGCCTGAAAACACAGTTGCCATCAGCAAGATGACCAGTTGCAATGAAAGACCCATGCAAAATACAACAGATTTCAGGCTCTACCCATTTTTAGCAGGGCAGCAGCTCTCCCCTTCCTTGGCCTGAAGGCTGGAGGAAGGCAAAAAGTGGTTTTTTTCTGACTCCCATCTTCAGCAGAATGATAACCCAGGAGCCCCTTGGACCGCACCGGTCTGCAATGAGTTTGGCAGCGATTCATTACTTGTGCATGCAGAACTAGCAAGTGAACTGTTAACTCACCAGTCTAAATGAATATCCAACTGGCCACAAACCCGAAGGTCACTGGAGAACTGCTGTAATGTGTAGAAATATTTCACTCAAATCGCAGCTTTTGGTAAAGAGTGTCCTAGGGCAGCACCAGAAAGAAATATTTTATTTTAGACCTGTGAAGCTCTGGGATGGCTCTTTGATGGTGTCTTGCATCCTATTAGCTCTATAATCTCTCTGCTTTTTGCCACTGAAAATAACCTTTCATTTTCACAAATATTGATTATTTAATTTTATTATATACATTTTAAAACATACCTATTTGGATTCTAAGCTTTTATTATTATTCTTAGAAAGTCACTGAGAGAAGGAAAGAGTTCTTGTTTGGGGGTTAAGCAAAGTGGTGGAAATCCATTCCAGCTGAAAGTTGGCGAGAGATCTCAGCCTGCAAGCAAACTTGGTCATTTTTCCCTGCAGATTAAGAAAAAAAAAATACATTTGGCTGTGTTTATGGTAGAGGAATGCAGAAAAAAAGGACAGGGAGAGACAAACAGAAGAAGCAGAAGAAGTGTTTGCATGGTTTATGGGAATCTTGCAACTTCAAAACAGCACTGTGCTGTGACCTGTTGTCATGAAAAGAAAGAAACAATAACAAATAAATCAGATAATGATTCACGAGGTTTATCACAGCACTACTGTACAGCAGCTTTTCAAAACTTTGAATTGCACTGAGAAGCCTCCCATTGCACGTGCACAGTTCCCAGCACAATGGATGACCATTAAAAGCAATACTGGGATACGTTCCCAGTGGACTTTTATTACCTCTGTAATTTGGGTTAGAATATCTGTTGAAATCAATAAAGCTGCCTTGTATTTTGGTCTATCCCATGACATAGTTACTTAAAATTACTGTATATGATTCACAGACTTTGCTATCCCATGGGCTTATATGGTGCCAGAGGAGGTTTATCTAGCTTGTCTCCTAGTAATAGGCACAAGTCTCTTATTTTTATTTTCTTTATGCTACTGTTTAGAAAGAGGAATGGATTTCTACCAATCTGCACGCAGGCAACTAAGAACTGAGCATTTCAAGAGACGTCTCAGTGCTGAGCAATCAGGGCTGTCACGCCATATCAGCGGACAGGAACGTGGATGTTGTCTGACTGCGGTTGCGTCGCCTTACCGGTCATTTCCAGGTTTGATGGTGCGAGTCTGCATCCTGAGACACCCGCTCTGAAAGGGTCCTTCATCCTTCCAGCTGACAGAGCGGCTGATGACAACAGAACAGGGACCCCCTGAAAGTCATTGCTGCTGCCAGAAGTTCCTACAAAGGATTGCAAAAAACTTTCTTTTTTTCTCCTTTTTTCCTTTTTTCCTTTTTTCCTTTTTTCCTTTT
>NW_009596625.1:63430-75938 GCF_000690535.1 Cariama cristata
CCCTTCCCTCCCCTTCCCTTCCCTCCTTCCTTTCCCCTTCCCTCTTTCCTTTCCCCTTCCCTTCCCTTCCCTTCCCTTCCCTTCCCTTCCTTTTTCCCTTCCATTTTCCCTTCCCTTCCCTCTTCCCTTTTCCCTCTTCCCTTTTCCTCATGGATCATTGGAGCTACAATCTCTAGCATATTTTTGCATGTAACTAACTAACGGAGCTAAATTCTTGTTCCTCCCACTACTCCCAAATTTGGCTCAGATCTACTGTTAAGCGGCTCTGGGCAAATCTGACCGAAGTGATACATGACTGTTCGTTTGACGTTCGAGATAAATATGCTTACAGCCTTGCTTTTGTTTTCGGATATCGTTCCTTAAAAGGAGTTTATTGGCAGCAAAGTCTGTGGGAGCTGCACATTTCCAGCAGCCATGGGATTTCCACGGAGGAAGAATTTCGCATTCACAATCGAGAGTGATTGCATCAGGAATGTTTTTTTCCCTCAGTGATTGCACTCTGTCAGAATACAAGGCAGCCCTGGGGGACCTCAGTGTCCAGTCAAAACAGCTCAAATTTCACATTTCAGCGGGTGGACACCCAAAACAGCATTTGCAACGAACTAGAAAAGTTGCTTTTAGCTGGTAAAAAAGTCATTTCCCTGCTTGGTAGGAGGAGGTGGAAAGATTCTTCCATGCTTTGGGGTCAGCGAGACAGCAAGCCCAGAGCTGACGCAGGGAAACAGCACCAATAAGAGAAATTTAAGTGGTTTCTCTTTACGCACGAGCCTTCATGGGAAATTTGCACCAACGTCTGCGTAGAGAAGGTTGGCTGATCTCGCATGGGAGCTGTGAGGGGCTCTCTGACCTTGACGTTGTTTCGGGTTTCTTGTATCTGCTGGGACTTTTGTGCCTGTCTGAGTTACTTTGCTTTAATTTATTTAACAGACAATTGATTTAAGAAGTTTGAGCCTGGGGTTTCTGGGTGTTTTGTGCAGCATCATGGCACGATCCACCTACAACCCACTCCCCGTGATGTCCCTGTTTCATTCTGTAGTTCCTCTGTTAGAAAGTAAAACCCTTATTTGTGCCCTCTTCCAGGCTTGCTAGTGGCATTTGCGAAGCTATAAATAGGCATATTTAGGAGAGGGAAACAGCGACACACCTTTAAAGTCCATCGACATACTTTGGAGTGTGAGAGCTTTCAAAGAAGGACAGAATGGAAAAATAAGAGATATTTTACTTTTTAAAAAAATAGAAATTATCCTTCCTAAATAGGGACGGTTGGCATCTGTACCTCCTTCTTTGCTACAGAAGCCCATCCCAGTCTTTGCTTTCAGACCCATTTCGTATTAAAAATAGCACATGGAAAATTTTTCTCCCAGAGTTTCTTGCCAGCTGACCGCCTGGCTGACTGGGCTGTTGCTTTCAAGTGACTAATTTAGAGCAAGACTCGACTAGAGAGAGCTAAGTCATGGCGTCATGGGTTTCCTCATCACATCCAGGTAAAACAACATGATAACCCAAGGGGGAAGAGCTGTGACAAGCTCAGCCCGAGCCTTATGGGTGAGCAGACCTGCTGGGTTCAACAGCACACTGCAAAGAAGAGAAATAAGCAGGTAAAGTTGTGAGTGATGTTTAATTATACTCAGGGACCGGCTGAAACGAAAAGCATACAGTCAACATGTTCATGCTTAGTGGTGCCTGAAAGCTGAACTCGGCTTCAGATCAGAGTCTTGCAAAGGCTCAGTTTGGGCCAGCCCAAAACCCTGAGACACAAATATCTCTGAACTCTGGAGCTTCTGAACCTCAGATGTGCTGTGTGGCTAATTCGCATGATTTAATTAGCGAGTCTTGCAACTTATAGTACCTGCCTTAAACCTGCAGGTCTTGGGTGTGATGAGAACTCCAGCTTTTATTCAATTTTATTTTTCAAGTCAACGCCTGTCTTTTATGCTTGCAGAACAAAATGCGATGCCATGACATCAGGTGATGAAGGAAAACAACCCGAAAGTTGGGGTTTTCTTTAAAATCTCAGTTTGCCTCCTCTTTTTGAGGTTTTAAGCAATAACTCAGCAGCATTACAGTTCTGTCCACAAGATCATTGCAAGCAAGAAACTTCCTAAGAGGACAACCCTGTGGCTAATGTCAATAGGTGTAGGTAGCCCCTGCGTGCCTGAAGCCTGAAATTTGGAGAAGGCAGAAAGGACTGCATAGCCATGTGTTTCTATGCCCCGTCCCCCCCGTAACGTAGCTAGTTCATCATCCGCTGGGTGCACACACCACTGTCGGCTGGGGGGCAAGGAGCTGGGGTCCAGCCGGACTTCTCTCCCAGCTCCAGACAGCAACTGTGCTCGTGCTCCCCCAGGGCAGCTCTAGGGCAAAACAGCCCATGTCTGCCTGCTCCGCAGCATCATTGGCAGCGGGATGGAAAAAAGGGCCATGAAATCAGCTGAAAAGGCCGCAGGGTAACTGCCCACCAGCAAACCCTTTCCAGCGTTGACACGACACAGTTTGCCAAAGCATTAAATATTATCCTGCTTTGGAACAACATTTTCTCGCTAGTGCTGAGCCTGAGGGTGTATGTCAGGTACTGTTACGCTGTTAATTGCCTTCCACTAATTAGAGAGCTTCTCACATCGCTGCGCTTATGCTGTCAGGGATGAGGCTGCTGCTTTTTTTGGGAGGGGGACAGCGCTGCAGGAGCACCCCCTCATCTGAGCATCCCTGCTGGGGCAAGTGGCCAGCACTGCCACTACCTCCTGGGGCTGCAGCCGCTGAAGTAAGCCCCGGTGCTTTGCGTGACAGGTCCTGGTGATAATGCACAATTATTGACTCAGCTGCTCGCACCTCTTTTCCCAGCAAATTAATCTGCATTTGGGTTTCTTTCTCGTCAAGAGGAGAGGGAGCTGTTGGAGCTGGGGGGATGAAGAGAGGGAAGAACTGAGAGATGCTGTGTTTAATGCAAACTGCAGCAAGATAAAGTGATGTAGGCATTACCCAGCACAGCCCCTGCAGCATCTAAACCCTGGATTTTTCAAAATGCACTTTCTTTCTCTCATTTGGACTCGTTTTTACCTCCCTTTTCATTCTCGTAGACTCCTTGCAGCATCAGTCAGAGATTATTTTCAGGGAGTGGAGCCTTTCTTTTTCTGCCTGCTTAACTATCGATAGCTGGAGAGCTCTAGATCAATCACATGGATCACTGTTTTTGCCAAAACATAAGAGTAGCTGTGATACATGATCTACGTTAATGATCTAGGAGCCCCCAAATCCCAGCATGCACAGATTTTCAAAGGTATCCTAGGCTGTGAATAGCCATCCAGGGGAATTATGAAAACCAGGCTGATTTTCACAGTGAGATTTTAGTGGGAATTTTTTTACCAGTGCCTTCTGGTGTATGAACAGCAGTTGTTTCCTTTCTGATCAACAGAGGACAGTATTCTTATATTCAGACACTACAATACTTCTTCATCACACAGCAGCAGGCTACAGCACAAATGTAACACCACGCACTGCAAAACTAAAGAGAAATTAAGGCATTTATCTTACTCTTCTCCCTGGGTAAAATCCACCCCATCACAATCCGGATGATGGACACTGGATAAATGGGCGCCAAGTCTTGTAAAATCTGATTTACTCAACAAATCATCACAAGATTTGGAATTACCATAAAGTCTCATCATTTCTCCAGTTAATAAAACACTCATCAGAAGGGACTGTTATAATTCAGCCAGAGATTTGGCAGTGACCATTCATTTAATAGGGCAATCCACACCAGTGCTTTCGATAAATAGCAGAATTCAAAGTAGTGTCCCAGTTATTTACAATTCTCCACTAACGAAAAGCCATCTACGGCCCTGGGGACTTTATTTCAGTAAATAATGTGGTGTGGAGAAAAATGTATTGAACTGAATTCCTGGAAGTTTTTAGAGATTTCTGAGCAGAATGGCCCTTTGCACAGGATCCTCATGTCTCTGGTATTTATATACCCAGGAGGAAATTCCTGCCGATAACAGATTTTTGCCCCCACTCATGGGGTTGTGTGGGGATGCTCCTGTGTCCGAGCCACGGAGCCTCTGTGCTGCAGGTGCTCTTTCTGGAAGAGGAGCAGAGGAGCACGGGGTTAGGGTGGGATGGGGCTCTGGGCAGAAATTGTGCAGACACTTTTCCAGGCCATAGGCTCAAATAACAAAAAAATGAGGAGTTAGGCTGAACCCAGGATGGGTGGGAGTAAATTCCTTTCCTCTAAGGCCCCGTAGGATTCCTTGTATCAAGTTTCGTAACTCCTGGATTTGAGTTGGAAGGGAGGAGCTCACAAAACCCACTCGCCTTATTTATTTGCAGTGTCTTTTGCCCCCACAAATTTCAGCTCTCCCAATCTATCCAGCTCACCAAACTCCTGCCGGGCTGGTTCATCTGACAAACATCAGACAAAATATCTGTCCTTGGCACCAGCAGTTAGAACCTCAGCTGAGTTAACTTGAGATGGAATTGTACTTCTAAGCAAAGTTCGGCTGAAATCAACATCGCTTCTCTTTTGAGGTGCAAATACATCGACTTACTTGCTAGGACCATGTCCATGCCCATGTTGGAGCTCTTGGACCTATTCCTGTGCAACGAAACCGAACTTCTGCTTCCCGTCCGATGATGACAGTGAAAACTTTCAGATAAGCTTCAGGACTTTGGGATGAATACCTGACCCAGTGGGGTGGCTCACTCATCGCAGCCTAGCGAGTGGGGAAGTATCCTGTCCTCGGCTCAGCTCTGTGGGAACTCCTGGCAGGAACAGCTTTGGGCAGCAGTTTCCAAGAAAGAATTAGATTTAGCTTATAAATTAGTTCCTAAGCTAGGAGCCAGGGTCATTAAAAGAGGAATCTGCCCTGAGGAGGCCCATCTGTGTCCAGATTCCTCGTACACTTCTAGAAGTTGCTCACTCGCATTGTAACCATGGGTTTGACACAAAATACGTGGCTTGAGCCTAGTGGAATTAAAGCTTGGTGGGTTTACCCAAATTTCCTCCCTGCTGAAGAGGAAGCAAAAAAAAAAAAGCCTCAGCCATGTTCCTCCGGCAACGTTCCTAATGTGTTCTTCAGACTCTGCAGCCATTTATCTCACGGAATTGCGGTGCTCTCAATTCCCCAGGAAGGGCTCCCTGTTCATCGTCTTCCAGGGTTCACTTGCTCCTTGAAAAGTTCAGCAAGGGACCATCCTGGGCGCATTCCAACATCCCGGCTCTGGATGAATACCTGCCCCACGTCTCCCACCAAGCCGCTGGCCCTCCTCACTCTAAAGGGCTGATGATAAATCGTTCCTTGGAGCAGTGGCAATTTCATGGTTCGTTGGGCACAACCACTCTGCATTTTCACCCCCTAGATAATCAAGCTATTACCGGACAATGAGGAACAGATTGCATCTACCGAAGCATCCCTGAACAATGGGGCATATATCTCTGGCATCTCCCACGCTGGGGATGGAGGGAGGGGATATTTTGAAGGGGGAGAGGAGGACAGGTAATCCTAGGTATTTTAGCATCATTTTGTCTGCCCTCTTATCTGCTGCTGAGGGAAATCACATCCCCAGGTTCAGCTAGGGCTGGGCTGGAATGAGCTGGGATTTTAGACCTGGCGTTTTCCATTTATTTTATCTCATCTCTCACATTCCAGGATCAGTTCCTCCTCTCATTCTCCTTCTTTATGATTTACAATAGCCGTGGGCTTTTGCAGCTGATAAAAGGCGGTACGACACCTGAGCGCACCGCAATCTTTGCCTTTCCCAAATGCTCCCTTTTCTCCCACCCCAGCCCAGAAGATAAGGATCTATCTACACTGTGCAGCAGGTAAACTGAGGCACGCTTAGCTGTGCCTAACAGCTTCAAGGCAAGCACCACAGCAACCCAGCCAGCCTGCTCATAGGCAGTTGAATTGCAATGTGCGCCACATTTATGGCTGCCCATGGGGAACCTACATTCTCCGTGTGTCCATGGGCATAGAAAGCATCCACAGAAAAATAAGGACTAAAATGCAGCTCTCTGATAGTCTAAATTAATCTCTTAAAGTTTAGGCAGTAGTATCCATGGCAAGGGATGGAAAATCATTTTCATTCCGTATCAGTATTTGGGCTCCTTCGTTGCCCTCACCTCCTGCCTTTGCTTGCAAATCTAGCTCTGATGAAATCTGCAATGGTCATAACATGAATTTTATATGAAAAATACAAAGTTTTTCTGAGGTGACTATGACGCAGCAAGACTTACAATTTTTTTAAGTGTAAAGATGATCTATTTAAGACAGCAAACACTGATATGCAGATTTGTTTGTTAGAAGTAAAGTTTGGATATCAGATTAATTGTTCTCACAAGAAGCATAGGTCCACGTACTTAACTGTACTAAAAATTATTCTAGAGCTTCCACAGTAGAGCAATATATTACATCTTTCTAATTCCATCTGTTTTATGGCTTTGCTGCTCTTTTGCTCTTTATTTAAGCTTCTGACACTGAAATGATTCTGTGCTCCTTGGCTTTTCCAGCCAACCATACCATGTCCTAACATTATCCATGGTAAATAAAATAATAGTCATAATTAAAAATAAACAGGGCAAAGAATGAGACACCAAGTCTGATGTGCCACCGAGTCACTTAAGAGAGGTAAAATATTGCTCTATCTTATGGAAGGTTTAATCAGCCAAAGAATTTCATGCAGTTGTCTCCCTTTAACCTTCCCACTCCCTTCTTCTCCCTCCCCCGCAAAAAAAATCCCTTGAAGTGAAATATTTATGATTTTAATAAATTAAAGAACATGGCTAATTAGCTCCATCATCAACACCCACAAGGTTTTTAAAGTGACTGAGAATGCTGGAGTTTAATATTGCTCCAGCCAGTGAAGCAGCAGAGCGTTCGGTTCACAGGACGGTCCGCACACGTTGGCCTTCGGGGTGTTCGGAGAGCGACTCCTTCCCGAGACAGTGTGGGGGGACACAGACATTATCCTTGACCGGGTGGGCATGGGTTAATCCACTGGGGATTTGATCAAGCACTGTTGTGTACGGATAAATGTTTAGCACCTAAATGAGCTTCATAGGGAGCAATCCTGCTTCTAAGTGACCGGTCTTATCATCACACCCATGTATGAAGAGCCGTGCTGTCCTTCCACTAGTGACCGGTTCCATTCCTGGTTACACAGCAATGGTTTTATCCAGTAAAAATGCACCTTAGACTTCAGCAGCAAAATTTTAATAGACTAAAGGAAATTATTAATTTTTTCTAATTCGTATGGTGGAACCTACTAAAATTCTTACTACATTCAAGCAGAGGTGGTATTTTTTTCTCTCTGCACCCTTCCACCAGACAAAACAGATCAAACGGCAAATTCTTCGCACTCATCGTTGCTGGGCTGAAGTGGCAGACATTGTTAATTGAGGGTGTCAAAATAATTTACTGCAAGTAATTAAATAAAATGGCAGGTTCCAAAGCCTGCTGAATTTTGATCTAAAGTCCGTAATCGGGGCTATAATTTAAAAGCACCTGACAGAAGCTTTAATTAGAGAACAAAAATGCGAGTAGCCAGTAAAGCTCTGTGATGGATGGTGGAAAGTGGGGGGAGATACCTACTCATGTCTCGTTTGGGAGATCTCAAACAGCTGGCTGATACGCTATCACATGCGGGCGCTGGCTGCTTTTGCTTGAGGAGCACAGCTCCTGCCCCCGGCGGGGTGAAGCCATGCCCAGAGATGTGAGCAGATGGCCCTGCATCTGGGTCTTCTTGTCAAGAAAATTGTTCCAACCTTAGCTCATGGCCCTTGGTTTTCCCTTGGACCACCAGTTATCTGAGAAAGGGATATCACCAGTTGCTGGTAGAGCATGAGAGCATTTGCTACTGGGCTCCCAGCTGGTAGAAGTATGAATTTTGTCACAGCACAGCTGCAGTCGGTGTTTGCAATGATTTTTCAGAAGGCTGCAAACCTGGGGTTAGTGGCAAGTCATGTTGGCCTGGTTGGCTTTGCATTTGAAAACAAACGAATAGGTCAGCCCCCTTTGGTTGTGCTCCCCAGGCATTTCTTGCTTCCTAAATGGTTCCCCTGGGCACGCTAAGTTGTGCAGGCTGAAAAACAGTTGTTAGGTGTTCAGAGCTGGGACCTCCCAACATGCAAAGACACAACATATGGTTTATTCTTCATGACAGTCTTGGCACCAGGGGGTCACCACCCATGTTGCTTTCCAATTCCCAGATACAGCCCTACAGCCTCCCCCTCGGGGAAAAAGGAGGGGAGGGAAGGAGGAAAGGTCATGGCTTAAATTTTCTGTAAGTTATCTAGTATACCACTGAATTATGTCCTTACCAGGGGCAAAATGTCAACGAGGAGTTGCAATTGTCGGCCACCATTCTAGGGGACACATCTTTGGGGAGATGAATTTGTTGCATTTACATTTGCTGATGCCTCTTGGCTCATCCAGTGTGTGCAGGTTGGATCTAGCCAGGTCTAAGTTAAATAACCAATAAAATATCCCACGTCTGACCTGTAGAGCTGTGACACCCACTCTCATTCTGCACTCATACTGTAGGAGGATGAGAGCAAACCAGTGAGCACAAGGGCACAATTCAGTCCAAACATTGGAAAGGAGAAATAATACGATTATGTCACCCAAGATATTTGAAGTTCAGTGTAAAATCATGACATTCCCTGAACGTCAAGCAAGGGAGTCCAAAGACAAAATTGGGCTGCCTTTTGACAGGATAAATAATCCTATGCTCTCCTGACTAAACTGCTCCTGCTACCTGGGTGAAGTTATTTAAGGTCACTGGAGTACCTCTGTATTTCACAGCAGTGTGAACACATCACCAAAGACAGAGTTATCGCATGGGTCAGGTCATTATTAGTTTAGTTTGTATGCGGGCCTGTAATTTCTCTGTTCCTGGCTTGCACGTTCAAAGGAATGACGATCTCTTTGATGAAGGCAAAATCTGAATGAGACAGGAGCCTGCAAACCAGGTGATCCACTCATTTGCAACTTCAGCTCTTCCTTAGTGGTATCAGCTGGGAAAGGGGTGGAAAGAGAGATCCTGGCAGCCCTGGCCAGTGCATTTTTACATACGTCAGTGGAATAAAAATATTGTTTCAGAAGTTATATTGATGCTATTAAAACAGAATTCAAGGAATAGTGCCAACCTTCTGTTACCAAAACTATAATGCACTAAACCATCCAGCTTGAAGGATAACTGGGGGCCACTCAAAGAAGGAGTGTATGCCAGAACTGGAAGTGCAAGAAGTCTCTGATTGCTGGTGAGGTTGAGGGAGGCTGTTTAAAACCTGTGCTATTGCTCTCAAGAGAAAATATTTCAGCAGGGAATGGAGATCCAGTATAATGATCACGATTCGTTAGTGTTTTATCTGTGAATTTATTTCCTTTAATACATCGTGTGTACAGAGGAACCCCATTGGTCCTAATTCACTTTGCAAAAAGAGGACAACGGAGACAAATCTGCATTTTTCCATGGCTTCAGTCTGATTCAGCTCAAGATGAGATCAATGGAAACTGATGGACACTCTTGTGTTCATCCTTAGGACCCCCCCGAAATTATACAGGACAAGAAGAAGAAGTGTTTCTACCCTCTCCAGGCCCTCAGGAATATAGTGGTGACTATTTTGATGGAGTGCAGCAAGCTCGGTGTGATAACGGAAAATAATGTTAAAAGATGAGGAAAAAACATTCTTGCTGAGGCTTATTTCAACTTAATGATGTTTAATGAATTGGCAAAGCCCTGCTTAGGGAAAAAAAAAAAGCAAACTTTATGTATCTGGATCTTAATGATTAATAATTCTCCATGGTTTAGGATGCCAGAGTAAACATAATTAACACTTTTCTTTTTAACCAATTGACTTTAGTTTTCCGTGGCCAATAAAGTTTGAAGAATTTTCTTTGGATCCAGTTACATGATCATTGCCTGGGAGGGATGACAGTCCACCGTATATCCACAGAGCAGACAAAGTAAATGGCCTAGAAAGCTCCAAAATGTGTTTTTCACATCAGTAAAGAGGGAGATTTTTAATGATGATGTAACAATGTCAAGCATCATAAACAGTCCTTGGAAAAGCATACCTTAGCTACTCAGACTTGCGTGGAAATGGAGGCAGGGAGTTGTATATTGTGTGTTGACTTGAAACATTACTGTCTGCCTAACTTAAAATGGCAATGCTGGAGACAAAAAAACCAAATGAAGGACAAATCAATTCTGACACTGTTTTAAAAATAAGACCTCAACTGGTTTCAAATTTTTAACATCTTCTGACATTTTGGAGGCTTTTGCTAATTCTCCAAAGCATTAAAAGCACTTTTCCTCTCACTGGCCTATTCTGATTTTCATTCAGATGCCACTTCTATTATTTAAGAGTCTTACTGAAAATGCCAAAAATGTTAATCAAGCCATGACTCATGCCAAATAGCTCAAGTGACTTGTATTATATTTGGAGACTGAGAATTAACCAACCATTCAACTCAATGCAAAAAGAATGTTTCCTGTTTAGCATTAACGTTTAATGCTCTAAAACACCAATCTTGCCGATTTTGTTGGGGTCTTGTGTGAGGTTCAACATGGAACTATGTGAGCATAGATATCTGCATCTGTTGACCTACTCTCATTCCTAAAGACATCGGGCTTTTCTCAATTTTCCTTCTCTCCCAAATCTTTCTCCTGGTTGAGATGACCATGTGGGCTCTCCCAAATCCAGGTCAGGCACGACTCAGGGGCTTATTTAAAAATGGACGGCTTGGAGCAACCCTGGTGAATTTCCTGGACATTGGGTTAGGAAATGGGCAGCAGCCTCCATGTAATAGGTGGCTAAGAGCAGAAGGTCACAGTCACATCTGGAAAAGACACATCTGGATCTAGGACAGGAGGTCTCTCTATTTGCACAGATGGCTGTAGACAAACCTGTCCATGCTGTCATCTGGGCTGGATATGTTTCTCCTGTGCCTGGAAGCCACATGGTCATGTTAGGGTCATGCTATGCCCAAGCTAGTGTAGTAATGCAACTGTGCAGCTGGTAGTCTCATCTGACCCTCCAAAGGTCTGTATTGCTCCCTCAGAAAGACGGTTGGAAAGGTGGTTAAAAACACCAAAGCCTTAGAGAAAAAGTCGGAAATTGCTCTCCTAAAAAAGCACTAAGAGACTTTTTGTTTGGATGTACTCAGACACAGTCCAGTTGCTTTAACAGAACTCAAACGACACATTGCTTTTAACATGCAATATTTTGTTTTCCTTCCCTACATGGCACAAGAAGGATGCTATTCACTTGCATCATGTCTCAGAGTAAAAGTCCTGACCTTGTCGGTATAAAAACACTCTGGATGCTGCAATTCCACGCCCCCCCCCCCCCACCAATACAAACCAAATCACGCCCCATGTTACCAAGAAGCGTTGAAAAGCCCAACCTTCGCAGGTTCACTGTCAGCAGACATAGCATCTGCCTGATAACAACAAATGGGCACTGATCTTCAATTGGCATATGCAAGGCTTTATTGTGTCCCTCCCTCTGCTCCTGCTCCTTCTTCTCCACACTATTTTTTGGTGGATGGCACAGGTCTGGGGAAATTATAGAAATTTTGGCAGCTGGGAGCTGATGGAAATGCAGAAGGATGTGCATACCTATAGGAGGTCTTAAAACCTGCAGCAATGCATGGATTTCCTGGAGCAAAGTGAAATCAAAGGGACTTATTTCCTTTCAGCCCTTCGCCTGCTCCCACACCACAGCACAAGCTCTCCTATCTCGCTGTAACACCACCAGTGAAATGCTGACGTAGGTTAGAGGGGTCCATCTACATCTGAACTGTGAGTCTCCTGGAAAGGTGATTGCTCCTAGCTATCCTTTCCTACTAGTGAACAGGACTGGTTAGGGAGAATTTGACAAGACACCAACTTCTTCAAAAGTTGTGTCAGTCTTGGAAAGAATTTTTAAAGGAAGGAAACGAAAAAAAGAAATTAAAACCACTCTGGTTACTGACTGCGTTTTCCATTAAGCCACGACTTGGAAACTCTATTCTTGTGTTTCACTGTGCTGTACAAACAAACGCAAGAGTGAAGAGATCTCAGGTCTCTTCAACTCAAAGCGAGGACTGAGCCCTAAGCCTGTTGGGTGACAGGTTCTTTATTTACCCATCTGATTTGTAGGATCCCAGGATGACTTGTATGGTTTTATACAATGACTCTTTGTAGGCTATGGCAACCTATTCACGTGTGGCCTCGATGCTGAGCAACCCTGTGCTCTTGAGAGCGAGTTCAGTCCTGGGCTTGAGCCGTGGTTGTCTTTCCCCCGGGACAATCCTGTATGAGCAGACAGTTCCTTCAAACAGACTTCCTCATTGTGCTGCACAACTGCACTCATGGCAAGGGAAATGTTGGTGATTTGAAACATTTTTTTCCAAGAAAAACAGTGATTCAAGTTCATCGGTTTGGAATTAACTCATCTCAGGATATGAAGGTTGGAGCAAAGCAAAGATCAGAATTAACAGAAAATCATTGACACAGGGGTGATTCC
>NW_009596625.1:75951-114215 GCF_000690535.1 Cariama cristata
AAACAAACTAAACAGTCAAACTCTCAGAAACTCTTTGAAATAAAATCTGCAATAATCTGGGCCAGGGTTGGCAGCAAAAAGGTATTCCAGACCTTCAACAATGGTTTTTCCATGATCTTACAAGGAGTTCATTGTCCAATAAGCACTATTATGCATTCAAACAAGGATTACTCTTCCAAGCCTAAAATGCATTGTTCTTTTGTTATATGCACTTTCTGTCTATGAAGTCATGGCAAGGCGCTGAGGTTTCAGACTGACAGCAAACACTGGCTGTGATGTGATGTGATATTTCCACTTGGCTCCCCTCCCAATGGCTCCTGCTAGAGCCATTGTTCTCAGTGATGGCCATCCATAAAAAGTGACAACAGCAAAGCACCTACTTCCCGAGTCGCTTGCTAAGTCCTACACATTTGGCATCTGCATCTCGAAATGGCAAAATGATGTTCACAAAATAGTCCCGAATTTTTCAGAATTGTTGTGACCCTTTTACCAGGAACAATTTTCTCATGACTACAACTCTGGTAGTAATTAATGCTCTTTGCTTCAGCCTGGGATGTTTCAAAATGCTTGGAGTGGTTGGGAGCTTATGTTCTACCAGTCCAACTCCTATAAAAAAACCCAGCTTATCTCTAACGAAACTATTTAGCCATGTTCCAGTGTCACTTTGTTCATCTTTTGAATACTCCTAACAGAAAGCAACAAAACCTACTGCTTCATTTGGCACTGGAGCAAAGTCTTCAGCATGAGTAAACTGCCAGGGAGCTTGCCGGGCTGTGCCAGCTTTCACCAGCTGAGCATCGTACCCGCAATGGTTTCAGTGTTTGTGGACTTCCAACCCCCTGATGTTTGCTTCAGGTTTCAGACTGAAAGCGCACAAGAAATTCAACATAAAACTCAGACTGTAAATTTGACTTTTCCTTGGTCTCCAATCAGAACCATAAATCAACCCCAGATTTGCTTTGAACTTGGTCGCACTTGCCCCAGAAAGTTCAGGAACTTTAATGATCCTTTGGGACAGAGTCAAGCCCATTTTAGAGCATTTACAAAGAAAACATCAAACTGGATGAATTTTAATGTGGTTTTGCTACATGCCTTTGGCACAACTCTGGCAAAAGCTGACAAGGATCCAATTCAAGTAAAATTAAAGATAAACTGAGCATTCAACTGATGTCGTCAAACAACAAGCAAACAAACAAACTGATTCTTTGAGTGACCCCAAACAGCCCATTCATGACAGCGTCTTAAGGATTTATTTAGTTTCACTTTGCTAGAACTTTATCAGCATAATGGGACCGCTTCTCCTTTCCTCTGCAACGATGTAAATCAGGAGTAAACCCATACTTTAGCTATGATGGTTATCAGGCTCAGATAAAACTTTTCAGATCTTTTCTCTGCGGGCTTGAAATGTCTGGCCAAACATCGTTTTGGATGCAAGTCAATAGTCTCTCTGTGAAAATGCTGGAGAGCCCCAAAGGCATCTATATTACTCTGCCATGCTGGGACAGAGAAAGTTTTGAAATACAGCTTTGCTGTTTAAATGGGATCTGCTGTCACTTCCCAGGTGATTTTCTTTGCTTTCAACCAGAGCAAATCTGAAGCAATCAAAGCAAAAAGTTGTCCCACAGTGAGGTGAACGTGCTACTCCCAGATCTATCCTCCAAAAAGTGGCTGAAGTTTCTTCTAAACATTCTCAATGTACATTAATGTTGAGACAAAACAAGAGATAGAATGTATCTTTTGTGGTTTATAAATACATGCTATGTCCAAAAATCTTACAGCATGTTTAAAAGAGGCTTGCCAAGTGTTCATAGCACTTATCTTAAAATGTGCTTTTAGACTTCACAAAAATTCTAAAATTATACAAACGCATACATACGTTTATATATTTCCAAGTCAGGTGGGACCTTATAATAATCCTGTCTAACCTCCTTTTATTGTTAAGTGACTTTTACATCTGTTTTTCTTTCTTTAAGCTGAAGTACCACAGAATTGTGCATAGAAGGGCTGTGCTGAAATCATCAGCTTGGTATCCCAGCGTGGATATTGTTAGCGAGCGGGCTCATGCTTCTTGTTTCTGTTTTGCCTTAAGCATGCATACCTAGAAGTGTTAATAAGTTGTCACAGAATAGTACTCTGTAACTAGCCCAAGTTTCTGGAAACCTTTACGAAACATGAAGCTCATGACACGACACCCTGGTTCATAATGCGAAGCATACTTTTCCCCTTTACAGTGTCAGAGGGCATATTTAAGACTAGCTACCGTAGCATTATTCACAAACGAAGTGGTGGAAAACCCAGGTCACCAGAATTCACATCTTTACAATATTTGAACCTATAAACTCAGGGGCTGTGTACTTGTCTATCACTGTAATATCCAAGCATGATCTAAATTATATCAGGAGTGATAGCAATGTCTCTGGTGGATTTAGCAGAAATTTCCTGTATCTCATGGGTAAATATTGTGATTTGGGTGGTTTGTTTCATTGATTTATTAATTACGCAGTTTTAATCTGTTCATTTTAAACTTTGTATGTATTTCAACAGTTTGTTTTGCAAGTTTTTCTTGGTTTTCTGCATTTATTAGCCTGCCAGCCTTGGTGGTGTCACTGCATAAATGACTGGTGGGAATTGGTGAAGATCCTTTGGTTTCAGCGGACCTATGTAGATCTCAAAGCTTATAAAAATGGTCAAGAAGAGTCACGCATAAGCTAGTCGCCTATAAGCTAGTCATAAACGTACTGAGAATTGCTTATAATCACAGCTAAGACTGTTGGCGGAGCTACATGTAACAAACTCTTTCTATTAATGTGTAGTTAAGGGATACGGATAATTTTCATCAAAATGCAGTATTTTCATTTAACTTTGTCCTCTAAAGAGGAAAACTGTTTTTCACTGAAAAATACGCTTTCAAGGAAACAATCTGTTTTAAACGTAACACAAGGAAGTTAAGCCCTGAATCTGAAGATGTGTGAGTAACTTTGCTTATGCAAACATTTTCATTGATTTCAACAAAGGTCTTTACGCACATGGATAATTGCTCATAAGATCGGGCAATCTAGGTTAGTTAACGAAATAAGGGCACTAAATCATTTTCTAATCTATATTGTTCTTTTTGACTGCCAAAGTGCTAGCTATATTTATTTTTTATAATCCTGATAAGGAAACATTCCTAAAACATTAGCAAAAAAATCCGGCTTGGGTGGAAGGACAAAATGAAACAAACATCCTTCAGCCTTTCTCCACTGTTGCTGATCTTTAAATAGCAAACTTGATCTTCTGTCAAAGCAGATTTTGGGTGGTTATACAGCAAGTAGCTTGACAGGATGGGATTGGAAAATCCTTCAAGGCCCCTAATCGGCAGTCTCTGCCTTTTGCTTTGAGCTTTTCTCCTGCTCTTGCCTTTGGAAGAAGTCATGCTTGAGAACGTTTAATCCACTGTGGCCCTTAGCACCGTCCCTCTGGGAGCTCACTCATGCTTGTTATCGTACGTTCGCCATGTCAGAGGTTAGAGGGTATAACGTACAACGTAAGCCAATCACCGGCTCCTCGCTCGGCCGAGACTTATCTATGATCACAAGCGAGGCCAGATCGAGATGTAGCAAACTCTTTCTATTAGCATGTAGTTTATAGATGGGGAGCAAAGTCACACACTGCCTTCTAAATATGGCCAGAATTTGTTTGAAACTTTATAAGATGTTTTCCATTCCCGGGTATTGACTTTGTAAATGATACCTTCTAAAGCTTTAACAGGCGTGAGAAATTTAAATATACATCCCCCTTCGACCTGAAAAAGGAAAACAGTATATTTTAAACAGTTGTGCAAGGAAAGACAGTGGCAGAACTGAAAAGGTGCTTGGTTGGACCTCTCAAAGCAGTCACCCCGAAGGGAGGAAAGTTAAGAACACCCGCCTGTTTGAAAGCAAATGTTTCTGGGAGCAGAGCTCTGGGTAATGTGAACCACACAGATATGGGATAGTCCAGGGGGGCTGGGGGAAGTTTAGATCCATCCTGAAAAGGTCACACTACCACACTTCATTTTTATATTGTTACCCAGAAACCTACTCCTCCACTTAAAAACTGGCTATTCTTATTTATGTAGCTCCTCGCTGAAAGAAGTTTGAAATAACGAGCACACTGAATGATTTCCAAGATGTGTTGCCATTGTTTAATCTCTCCTTTTGACTCTTCAGACACTGATTGCTTCATTCCGATTTACCGTGGGGGAAAGGCGCATCTTCCGAACACTCAGGAAAGTTCATGTTGCTTCTGAGAAATATTGGGATCAGATCTTCCAAAGAAATTTTACTGAACATGAGTAATTTGCTGTGGCAATGGACTGGTGTAGAGTGTAGGACCATTGCTTTCCCTTTAACGGCTTATCCACATAGGGCAGTAGCAGAATAAACCACCACTGTCTTGTAGGAGAAGTCTTCACGCTTTTAACTTGCTTTTAACTTGTAATGTGGTGAGACCATTGATCACGCTGTTGATAAAGCAGCTTAGGTTGTGACAAGCAATTGGCTGGGTGCACTGTTTACAGTGAGAAATCACGGTTTTGGAACACAATGATCGTACTTAAAATAGCAAAATTCCCTTTGAGGAAGAGATCTTACAATATATGTTCTTTAAATAGGCCAACAACCAAGAAAATAAACCCCATTTTACAGACAGCCAAAATGAGGGAAAAATAAACTCAGCAGTTGCTCTGTAAATTAGTGGCAAAGTCACAGCTTGAAGCTAAATAACCTGATTCTGAATGGGCTAATTTTACTGCTAATCCACATTGCTCTTTTATGTGCTGCGAAGGATAGGGATAAACCGAGGTTCCTACCTCTGAAACTGTGCTGCCTCCTCCTACAAATGAGCAGTCCAGAACCCGAAATGATTTCAAATGATTTCACGGATGGTTAACTTCTTTTGTTGCACACAATCTGAATGCGTCAGCACACATAACAGATAGGGAAGATACAGAAAGGCAGTCACGAGCGTGTTGCTCTTCTGACAAGCTCTCATGTGGTCCTTCACCTTGCTAAGATAAGGAGGGAAGGAATAACATGCTGCACAAACACAAACACCAAGACCAGCTGTGATTGTCTGTTGTCCGCTCATCCACCCTGGACCTAATCTGCATTGCTCTGAACAGCTACAGACGCGAACACCACACAACTTATATGAAAAAAGAGGAGGCAAAGGGCCTGACAATATGACAAAGAGTCAATGTTACATTAAAATAATGGCATTGTACTGTGAATGTGTATTTCATTACCTCTGAAAATCTATATTTCACCGATCATCATGAAGAGTAGACAAGCTCGGTATGATTTATTAAAGCCTTTATTAACTTGTCCTACACTTAATGCTGACAGCTTGATGATGTTTTCCAAGATCCAGTGGCTTCTTCTTGAAAAGAAGTCAAGTAGGCTCATGTGTAAAACATTAAGTATACGTGCATCTCAGAATTCAACCACTATTAGCTAATGACCAGGGCAAGGCAATATTTTGTTGGCAAATAAATCGGTCACCAAAAATTGTGGTTTTGGAGAGATCCAAACAACTGGAAAATATTATTTCAGGTCAAATAGAACATTTTGGAAACACTAGCACTAGTCATTTTAACATTTTAAATTCTCACATTTTGGGGGACTTGTCAGAAGAGGTAAGGTCTCTATAGCACAGCTGGAAGAAGGAGATATCCAGTATTTCAGAAGAAAATATAACCATAGCAAGCAGATGTTTTACATGCATTTCAAGAGCTTGCTCAAGGTGCCCCACTTGGGAACAGTAATCAATACTTTGTCTCTGGATGTCTGTTAGCAGGGATGAATCGGGTCCTATGAGCACCGGTGTGTATTATGCTTCAGTAAATTATTTCTCTTAACTTATTCCCAAGCAAGATGTTTTCTACTGAAGAAGAAAAATAACGTGTGCTGTGAGATGAGACTTTTTCTTCCCAAAGCTTGTGGCTAAGAATCTCGTAAATGAAAATCCAACACCCAACTACTGTCATGACTCCATATTTAGACTCTGTTTTTGAAAAATATGCATTTAAATGTCAATCTTAGGGAAGTGCTTTATGTTTGTAAGACAGGAGCATCTTAGAGTTAGTAGTCAATGGGACTGAGCAGGTGCCCAAACTCTGGGCACATGCTGAAGTGCTTTGCCGTTTTCTGACCCTAAATGAGCGGCCTGACAAGCAGCCATATTCAGGGTGGTCTTAAATGTCTTACTAGGAGCTGGTTTAAATCAGAGGGAGGGATGAGGCTGGGGAACATAAATGTTCTCTGGGGCCCATTTTGGTTTTTATGAGGTAGGTATTCTAGCCAGAAGAAAAGGGCTAAGATCAAGCCAGCCATCTTCCAGGTGAGACTCCATCCTTTAAAACCCTTCTGTGAGGGCCCTTAATAACTTTGCCATGTGTAAACATGCCTGATGCTTTTCTTATGAGCTCAGAGCGACAACCAGAGCAAGAAGAGAGCGGTAGCCTCAACAGCTTTTGACGTCAGTTCTTACAAGCCTAAGCAGTTGATAACCATGAAGCTCAAGAAACTGGGTATCACGTATCATTAAAGAGCCACATGAAGCAGCACAATAGGTTTCAGAGCTACCTCACCGCACTATTACAGTGACGAGCTCTGAGTTTACTCAGGATTTTTTTCCTGGGCTGTAATGACCGAAGCACAATTTAACCCTTTAACCTCTCAGCACACAGGTCACATTTCAGCCCAATAGAGGACACACACCAAGTGGCTCATGTTTATTTTCCAATTGTCATTTTCAGTTTACCTTGAAGAACCTGATCTTTAAGTTGGTAACAAATAGCTACTGAAACCAGCTGAGGATTTTTTTTCCAGCTATAAACCAGTCAGCCCCAAGAAAGACCCCATGAGACTGTAGAACATTTGCTTCCCATGTCAGCTGAGAAACTTCCCAAGACGGCAGAAGACAAAGTACGTCAGATGGCTTGTGTATTCCAGCTTTGCTCTGGCCATGCTGGGTCATCAAGGGATATAAAATGTATCAGACTCAGCTAATTTAATTTCCAGGCAGAAAGAACATTTTATTAATGGCACTCTGACTTATCTGTGCTGTTACAGCCTGACCCAATGGACATCAAAGCCAGTGAAGAGACAATCATCGATTGTCCTCAGTAAACCTCAGGGAAGGTATTTGAATTCTTTAATACACTTTTAGGAACCTTATTTTAGCAGCTTGACCTTTCAAATAGGTAAGTTTGTTGGTAATTTCTTGGTTCAAATAGGCATGCTGGTTTACGCCCATGAGCACAGTTTCTCGAGCATATCTGGATTAGGGCAGGTTTCAGAGATAATACACCCAAAGTTCTGCCCAGAGATCAGATGTATATCACACTTTGAAAAGTCTGATTTTTTTTCTATGCGCAAAAGTCGTGCTTAACCTGTCTGATAACAGAAATACCCATAATGATAGATGATAACCATCCAGAGTTATTATATGAGCATTTAACTACACCAAAATAAAGTAGATTTCATACAAATGCACATTGGCCTCTGACAAGCAGTAGCATGTCAGGAAAATCTCTGTTATGATGAAGATAGTCTTGTGTTGAGTGTGGTTATTCCACTGGCTGATGCCCACAGAAGAAAACAGTGGCAGTACCAAGAAGTAAAGCCATAGCTTTGTGTTCCCATCCCATGGTCTGAGCCACAGGGCCAGTTGTCCTCTTCCATGTGCCTGGTGCTCCCCAAGCACTCTGCAGAATTTATTGTGATATGAAGCTCTTACACAGAAAAAACTAAGCAATCGCCAAGGAATCTGTTTCCATGGCTCGAGAGTCCTGTCCCAGCGTCAGGAACTTCGGAAACCCGCTCTGGATTTAAAAAATGAATGCAATAAGAAGGAAAGGTACAGCAGTATACAAACTGAGGAATGTGCTGTGCATTAAGAAAAAGTTTGGGACTCTGAGATTTACAGATGCTGTCATAGCAAGTGGCAGTGTTCAGTTGTTAGAGAAATAAATACTCATGTCCGTGTTTGTATCACACTCAGAATGTGTTTCACAAAAAAAGCGCCTCTAGGCAAGTCTGATTTAATCTAGAGAACGTGTTTACATGGATGGTGAAAGACAACTTTGTAGGCAAGCCTAAAACCAAGCAGTCTCATATCTGAATGCACAATTTATGAGACAGAATAAATCCAGACACAATTTTCCACACATAATCTCTCATCAGCTGTAAATCCCAAACCTACATGGAAAACATCCTTTGCCATCTGATTTAATCAGACCCAAAGGCAGACATTTGAAGGCTACCCATTTTGTGGTACTCCCCAGGCTTTGGGTCATTTTCCTTTTGCTCTAATGCAAAATTAGAGCTTTATGAAAATCTCCCTTGGTGATTCACTGTTGTAAGTGCTTCCATGTTGCTTTCCCACTTCCTACCATGCGCAGACACTTGAATTTTGGATGCAAGTTTGTGTAGTCAGATACAAATAAAGTCAGACTTGCAACTGGGCCACCCCAATGCCCTCCCTGTTTCATGCTGCTCCAACCATCCCTTCCCATAGAGGAAAACAACAGGAGTCCAAAGAGGTGGGATAGTGCAAGAAATGTCCTGGGTGTGCAAAGACCTCATCCTTTTGGGGAAAATTGCCATGCCTGGTCACAGGGGACATTTTCCTCTCTTCCAGATGCTGTGGCTTCGGTGAGTAGGTCAAGCCCAAAGCTTTCCAAGAGGTGCATGAGGTTTTAGCCACACAATTTGATTTAAAGTCAAAGGGAGCTACGCAGCTAAGCCTTGACCAACAGCTACAGTATGTGGCCTTTCATAACTATAACTTTTATTGGTTTGGTGAGCACTATGAAATGCTCTTTGGGTGGGCTTGAACTTCCCCCACGAAAAAACAATTATAGATTCCAGGCTGGTAAACACTGAGGCTTGCAGTGCTGCTCTGGGCTCTGCCTCTGAGTTGGCCAAACCTCTCAGCCCTTTGCCGCGTAGCGGCAGCTAAACTCTGATAGCATCAAATGCGGGATGAGGTCACAGCTTCCGAAATCCCACTGATCCTTACCCAAACACCGTGCAAAACCTTCAAACTCTCCAAATCGTATATAAAATATCATGCTTAATAAGGCTATTGTATCACAGCAGGGCCTGGATTTAAGCTTTCTAAATCCTGGCTATTTCCTTAGGCACCGATTATTTGGTTTTCTCTAATGCAGGATTCTGCGTGTTGTTTGTACAGCACATTTACGGTGCTGCACCTCTAAGCAAATTCTTTCTTCTAAGGAGCAGAGCTGGAAGGTTTTGTGCCCCTGAATTTCTACCCTTTTTTTGTGAACAGACAACAGTCATTTTGCTTTTAACTGTGCTGCAATACATTAGAGGAACTGCAAATGCACACGTGTCCGCACACCTTCACTTCTTTCTCTGGAAGACTTCAGTTTGTTTGTTGTTGCTATTTAGAAGAAAGTTCAGCCAGTCCACATCTATGCCCTTGCCCTTTGCTTCTCAAATTCTGCCCCTGCGAAGCCCATGAGAAATTTGTCATTTAAACCGTCACCACTTGCATTTCACTGCCCAGTTTTTACTGTGGAGCAAGACACTTTCCCGAGACTCAGGCTTACTGTTTAATACACATCAGTGGAAACATCAAAGCTCCTAAGGATGTGTTCGCATATCTCCTCCAGCAACGTTGGTAGTGGCCATATCAGGATAACCTGTGAAAATAAAACAACAGCTACAGAACGAGAGGGCAATATTTTGACCGCTTCTCTTTATTTTCTGCCTTTTACCCAGGGCAGGGAAGAAAGCTGAGCAAAACAGTGTAAAAATAAACAGAAAATTCATCCCTCCAGCCTCAGCCAATCTCTCCTGTCATCTGGGAAAAATACCCCCTTTCCCACATCTGCCCCTGTAGGCTTCCATCTGTAATTTACTGCGGTGAAAAAATTATTCAGGTACTGTTGGGTCAACACAGGACTTATAAAGTAAATGAGAATGACTAATGTGACATTATACCCCCCTGAACTCTTTCCAGTGGCCGTTTGCAAGCAGCTGAAGCCAATCCATCAGCGGATGTAACAGCATTTGTTTCTGAAACATCTGGTATATATCAATATGTAAATCACACAGAGAGATTTTGATTTAAATGCCTCATGTTTTTGTTGTTGTTGTTGTTTCAGGGAACTGTAACCAGTCACCGCTCAGCATTACTTTTCATTTTCTTTTTGAGTTTTGCTGTAATTCTACTTAAATATTCAAATATTAACTTGTGATGACTGTCCCAAGGAGTATTTTTAGCTTTTTATTCTGGAATCAAAGTATTTTCTTACCAAAGGAATTTAAGCCTATTGAATTCTGAATTAGACCTTAATTGTAGCTCTTGTCAATCACTTTTAATCCAAGCAGCAGTTAGGGCAAGCAGACCTCACATGTTTTGGCAAGTCAATGGTAAAGTGACTTGGAAAACACCAAGGCAAGATGATACTGTGATTAAATAGCCAGGAAGGGACTCAGTTCCCATTCTTTGAGGGAACTTTCTCCAAAATGTGCCAGATCTCCTTTCCAGAAGATGATAAATACATTTCTGATGCAAAAATACTAAGGCTTCCATTTTAAACAGGGCTGGAAACTTCTTCCCTGGTCATGAATGCAGAGCGCTCAGCTTTTCTGAAAACGAGATCACTTATTTCACAGCTTAAATATGGATTTAGGGGCTCCTCTTTGTCACGTTCTTGACATTGAGGTGGAAATGAAAGAATGAAGACACCCAGATGTTCATGAAAAAAGAAAGTAACTAAAATACATTAAGCAATATTTTTATATATTGTCAGTTAGGACCTAGATGTGGGTTGAATAGTATTTTGCAACAGATAGGTTTTAAAAGGTTTTTGTTTCATTTGAAATGTTTCTCCTTGTCTTTAAATATTTCCATCCAGTACTTTCAATCTCAGAGAACTTCTGAATTGAGCCAAAGCCTGGGAGCCGTAAAATGTAATTCCCAAGAAATTGTTATTATAAGAATAAAAAAAAGGGTACTGATGAGCTGTTTTTCCTTATCTAGAGAGAAAGAAATACAAAAAGGAAATAAATGGTTTTCTTGTTGAAAAGCAGGCCCTGGAAATGACTCCTTGTGGGTAGATTCCTGCATCCACACCAGGCTCTGCAGAATCGCTTGGAGTCAGGGGGAAGGGAGGAGGGAAGACGGGCACAAGCGCTTGGAAGGATCGGTGACCTAGAAAAGATTTTTAAAATTCCTTCAGTTCTCACAATCAGATAAAGCATGGATAAAAAGCGTGTGACTCATCTTCTCTTGTTCCCTTCTAATAGTTTCCTAATGAAGTAATTACAATGTACTCATTTGGAAACACAGAAAACAGAAAACAAGACAAGAAAAATCAAGGGGATGGGGGAGAAATCTAATTAGCTGATCACTGCCTCCCCGTGGATCTCTGACCACTCTAACACCTGATAAAGGTCATGCTAAAATTTTCCCAGATCAGACTTTTCTATACACTTTATGCATGCCCACATATACATGTAATTACCCACTAATTAGTATGATCACTTTTGTAGCTGGGTGTGCACAGTAATACATATGCATTTGCCATGTAAAGGGCCATGTAAAGGAGATAATTTCTTAATATCTGTTACTAGTCTAAGCTGGAAAATCAGACAAGCTGCCAGGCACACAAATCTGAAATAGAACTGACAAATTTCTTACCTTTTACCCAAGACCATCACACCTACAGCAAAATGCCCCCAGGAACGTACTCTTACGAGACCTGCTGAAATAAGGTCTTGGTGAGCTGTGAGGACTGCATGTTTATTAAAACAAAATGTCTTCAGAAATACATAAATGAATACAGCTGAGAAATTTTTTTTGGAAATTATGATCCAGACCATTTGCAGCAGAGGGGGAAAATCCTGCACTGATGTACTTGATCACGTACACTGCACTTGGTCGTTATTTACAGAGTTTTCAAGGTAGGATTTTCATTTATGTAGGGCAGTTCATCTGCATGCAGTTTTGGAGGGAGAGGGCACCCAGCGTGTGTGCAAGGAGCCAGCATCATTGCTGCCTGTCATGGCACCTAGTACAGAGCATGCCCAAAGCAAATAAAACCGATGGGCCAAGACTTCTTCCTCGCAACCATGCATGCAACCGGCCTGCAGCGTTGCTCTGCTGACAGTACATCATCTGTAGCTGGCGGAGGAAGCACTGTGTTTCGGCTTGCCAAGTGTGCAGATGTTGAAGATCCACAGGAAACATGCAGTCAAGTGCTGGAAAATTTATCTGCATGGGCTGGTGGTGCACATGGCCCAAACCAAGCTGCAACCAGCAGGACAGACCCCACAAGTACTGGCAGCAGGGAGCATGGCCAGCGGCTCCGTGTGCATCTGCGGAGTGATCCCTCCCAAGTCCTTTCACAGCAGCAGGCATCTGTTTCTCCATCTGCTAAGGGGGTGGATTTCTCTTTTGGAAAAAGCTTTGGGATCCAGGGGTGAAAAAAAATACTTGGTGGCTACTAAATCAGAATTAAATCCTTTACTGCCTCTTTTGGCTTTTCCTTTGCAGAGGTGGAAATGAAGATGAGAATCAATGAAGGAAGAGACTCACGGTTTTTCACTAAGACCATAAATGTTATTTTCATCCATCCATTCATCCGTCCGTCCATCCATCCATCCATCCATCCATCCATCCATCCATCATTAAACCAATAAAAATATTGTGTAACAATGTAAATATTTATTCAGCCAGAAAAATCACTGTCTTAGCAAATGAGATCCTTAAATCTTTTTTATCTTTCCAAGCCGAATGAGGCAAAAACCTAATTAAAGATGAAAAGTAAACCAGCCTCTTAAATTCTCCAAAGCTGGAATGGTAACACAAGTACATCTTGCTTAACGGGGGAGTTTTATCATGACAGCTACCCTGCCAACTTTTTATTAAGGCTTAAACTGCGTCCAAACAATTTTCTTCACAGGAGGAACCCACTCCCTTCATGTGTCTACTGAGAAGAAAGCCCTTATTCTCCATTTTCTGTCATCCATGTACGTGGTCAAATTCTCCCTGGGTAACCGAGTGTGAAGCTGGCACTTTGGACTGAGTTGCAAATGAGAAGTACTCTCATATATTATTACGGGAGAGGAGCACACAGCTCTGGTAGAGTTGATTGGGGATTGCACTGGTTTCTGAAGCATTTGTCTTCCCTCCCTGCTTTTTCTATCTTCTATTCTCCATTTTCTGTTGAGTTATCCTCACAGGCGAGCCTGGCGTTGCCAAAATCAGGGTCCAACGGGGCAAGGAGATGAATGTTGTGTTTTTAAAGTTAACAGAAGTTGGTTCCTCAGAGTTCATGCCGGTGTCACAGCGTGTGCCGAACTCCTACACGTTTTGAAACTTGATCTTACACCTTGCCTTTTATGAAGATTAAATCCTTGGCAGGTGATTATTTTGCTTTCTCACATCATATCAGACGGTTTAAGCACCAGTCTGCTTGCTAAGAGCCAGCTGTTGTGAAGTGAAAAAAAAGAAAGAAAGAAAGATAAATTCCCCCATGAAAAGCCCAGGCTTTCAGAAATCCTGCAGTGGCAAGCTGCTGCTGCTATCTCTGCAGTTTTCATTAAGTTTCATTGCAAAAGGGTGAATGCGGGTGTTTTAAAACACTGGTCCCTGCATCAATATTAAATTAGGAAAATGTAGAAAGAAGCAGGAAGCCAAAATTTTCTTTTCCTGGAAAACCAGAGAAGAATAGAGGTCGGTAACCGTGCAGCAGCAAACCCACGAGCAGTGTTCGTGTTTACGACCCAGTCGATCTCCGGAGAGCATCACCGCCTCCACCGCTGCCCTCTGCACAGCGGCAGGAGGAGGGAAAACCACACGAGCAACACGAGGTTGCTCCCTCCCAAAACCCTCGGTGGAGCAAGCTAGGAGTGACAAGTCTCTTCAGTCCTTCCAACCCTATCTTGAGCCCAGCCAGGATTATTTAGCCAATATCAGCTCACTCCCACAGACATAGTGACTTGTATCTCCTCGGAGAGGTAAGCCTGTGTGTGCTTAGCTCAAGGGAAAGGACATCTGTAGTGCTGAGAGGCTCAGAAATGGGAGCATCGCCATATTGCCAATGCTGCCTTTCAACGTATGTCTTTTCTGCAGTCCCTGTTCTGGTCCAAATAAGTCAGGAGATGAGCAGCTCTTTCCTCCAGAGAGAGGTGAAGGACAGGCTCCTGGTGATGGCTGTGCCTTGCACACAACTCACTGACCGACCATCCTCACCCTCATCACGGTGGCTGCAACCTGCAGAAAAGATCTCAAACAAACGTCCTTTGTACCGATGCTATGCCATCTAGAGCAGCACATGAAACAGCTCCTGACGTGCTCTCCCTGAGTTTGGTGATTGCTTTATGAAAACCTTCTTTTTTATAAGAACCCTTTCCTCCTTCCATGAGCCAAGGAAATCTGCCCTGGACATACCCACCCAGAAGAGGAGGAGACATGATGAGAGACTCCCATGGTGCAACAAACGTGCTGTGAGAATTTCATATCGGGAGCAGTGGGGCTAAATGGGACACGTCACATAGCGCATAATGTATTGGCAAGGGTTACACAGTGTTTCCTTCGCTGTTCGATAAAAATAAAATTTTTCATTTGCCAAGACTATCAAAGTAACTGTTTGCTCTTCGCTATGACCAAAGGAAACAGTGTTTCTTCCACTATCAACAAAAGGAATATATTTATGTCTCAAACCGGCTTTTCCACGTGCACACACCCCCTCAGAAAGCTGATTTTAAATCATTCCGAAATGAATTCAGCGTCTCTGTGCTGGATGCTCATTTCCTTAGAAAAGCAACAACGGGACGATTTTTCCCTAGTGCATCTCTTGAATTTGGCCCAGCGCATGCTGTTGAACTGTTTTTCCTTCCTTTCCTCCCTCTAATGCAGTTGCTTGGTTTCAGCTACTGTGAGCCTGACCCAAATCCCATTGCGGTCCATCGAAAACCTCATCTGGGCTAGGGTGAGCATTAGCCCGGTTGTAACCCAGCCTTGCGGTAAAAGGGAAATGGAGGAGGAATAATTTTGGGACAGCTGGTCTATGTCTGGTACCAGCTCTCTTCACTGCTTGTCTTTATTAGCTCGTTAACCACGTAACAAGAGGCTACTGCTGTCTGACCATAGCAAACCTTGCACACACATTGTTTTCTCTATAAAACAGCGTTTGGACACTCTGTTAGTAAAACGAGCAGAACTCCGTGATAAAAAGGTTTTCTACCCATATTTGCACTGTCCTCTGCCATCGCAAGGAAAGTTTGGTTACTGTGAATGTCCTTTAGGGCTTCAGCACACCTTGGGGTTGAAAATGTTCTTCTAAAGATGCAATAAAAATAACTGATTTTGATTATAAAATAAGAATAATGCTTCTATGCTGTTAGCTCCTCACTTAATCCAAACAGAAATCTAAGGGCATTGGAAATCTGGTGTGTTTGACCATCACATATGCCAAATGCAAGGAGTGTTTGGCATCAACAGTCTTGCATGAAACAAAGAAATGCAAATAAGTTCAGTTTTTGTTTTGGCAAATGTATGGCCAAATAGATTTTTCTTCTTCTTTGGGACTAATGTTAATGCATCACTGACAAGTCAAGGAACTTCTGGTTTGTTGATCCTAGATTTGGGCAAGCTTGGAATTGCTCATAGTAGTAGATTTGCCTCTACCTCAAAGATCATAATTTTCGCTGTAGTAATTAATCTGTCTTATATGGAGTCTTAGAAGATTACCTGAGTGTAAGTATGAAAAATACGTATGGAGTAGGTGGCACTGGAATATGAAATCATATGCTGAAAGCTGTTCTTCTCTTTGCTTACATAAGCAGAGAGATTAGTAATGTAGAAGTCCCACTCTACATCTTGCCACAATGTTCAGAAAAAAATGTAGGTAGATAAGGAAACATTGGTGTGATGAATTAACTTATCATAATATATCTGACCACAATATGAATATGTATTTTGAGTATTCATACATGTAAGTATGTGCATCTTACACTTACATATGGATATCTATTTATCCTTCCATTGCTTAAATAATATCCACAGCTTTTCTTCCTAAAGTTTGACCCCCAAAATGCAAAATTTATCTCTTCAATAGCTGTGTTATCTTGTTGCTTGCTACCAGCATGTGCAATGCTCTAACAGTACCCCCAAACACAAATACACGCCCGGGCGCATATATACACCCACCCACGTATACATATAATAGGAAAACTGAGGCTCTGAATTTTCCAAGTGCAGCTACACCCTTTTGAGAATTGTTTACAGCTTTTGTCACAGTTATGAATGCATATAAGAGAAAGCCATTTCTCCATAAGGGTCTTGGGGACCCAAAACAGGGCATGGTAACACTGCTACAAGCACATGTCATTGCATCTATGAGCATCCGATGGACACATCCACTTCTGCGATTTTTGTCTGTTTGTTTGCCTTAGGCAGGGACAGAAATAGTTTATACAACTCTAAAAATTGCTTTGAAAGGCATTGTGTTATGTTGATTATCAGCCCAGAAACACAATTCTTTAAAAACTGGGATTAATTTCTGCATATACATAGTCCTATATGGGTGTGCATGAGATAGTAGTATAAAGTATTCAAATAAGGTTTTTAATATGGAAAATTACAGAAATGTCTCTGGTTCTTGTCCCGACACTGCAGATAGGATTTCAAGAAGTTCTTGGTTTCTCGCTGGTTCTGACATTCATTGAGATATTCAGTGACCGGCTTCAGGAAAGCAGAATTAGACGAAGGTGGCAATTTCAGTCTCCCACTCTACACGTAGGACGAGCGCCACTTGTCATAACAGGCAAAAAAGAAAAAAAAAAGAAAAAGCTTGTAGCTGAAGGCTGACCACCAAACATCAGGAAAATAAATCGCTTGATTTCCAAGATATAGTCAATATTTACTTTTGCGAGAAGAAACAAGGATTTCTTCTGAAAATGAGTACAGAAGACCTGGGAACGCAGCACAGAACAGTACATTTGTAGGTGGCAGGCTCATTATTTTGTTAACAGACGGATAAATCAAGGACTCCCTTGTTATTTTATTTTTGCAGTGTACTTTAAAAATACTCACACGCCCACTTAGTGCTTCCTCATCGATAACACCAGCAGCAGGGGGGAGACGGTGTCACCTTCCATAAACAGGTACTGTTGACATACAGCTTGTAAAATAGAACAATTTCAATAGGGTCAGAGCCAGCTGAGAGAAAAGGTGCAGATAACGCTGCCTTATCTGACAGTATTAGCCAAAAAATATGCCTGTGTATTTGAAGTCCTGTACTTGTCTGATCCACACACACTTTGTTGACACAGGGCCAAGACTAACACCAAGTCTAATTGGTTGTACAGATCAGACAATGATGTTCAGGAAGATGAAAATAATATTGGCCCAATGAGATGTGCTTTGTGTTTAAAGGTTGTTGATTTTCTGCTCCAATTTGGGTTGGAGTCACAACAGCTGACCACAGCCAGCACTTAAATGAGATTTAATGAAGCTGTTTGGCTCAGGGCAAGGTAACCAGACACACACATAGAGCGTGGATGAGAGCGCGCTGCTAATGCTTGGTAGAGTCTTTCCAAAAAAACAGATTGTTTTTTCCTTAAAAACAGCATGAAGATGATATAATTCCTGAATTTTTATGAGGCCTTTCCCAGGGGTCTGGAGATGGTTTCATATGTAACAAACACGAACTCGGAGAGGAAAATGCAGAATACTGAGAAACCCACCAAACCAGAGAGCCATTATAAGAAAAAAAATTGTGGGGAGGGTTAATGCTTGGAAAACGAGAGGGGAGAAGTGGTGGCATCACAGGTTTCCAAACCCCATTAAATATATCTTACTCATCCAGCCAGTAGCCCAAAGCTCAGACACTGGGGTTAGTGCTGTGATATTTCATCATGCCGGAGTCATGCCTGTGGATGCCATTTCGCCTTCAGAAAATGTTGCCTCTAAAAATGTATCCTGCACTTTTTGTTGAGTTTCCAACCAAAACTGGACTGTGTGGTTATTGTATCAGTCTGACTTTCTTTAATTTTCCCAACTTCTCATCCATTCCCTGCATTACTGATGGCTAAATCCCTCTGGAAATTCCCCTGCATTCATCGGTGAGGGAATAGGTTTTCTGTCTGCCAATGCAACCCTTGGCAGACAGTGAAATGTCTCATCTATTTACTAGGTGAAATATCTGGATTATTGTCACAGTGTTCGACAGAGGTATCCACTCATGTGTCAGCATTAGCTGTACCCAGAGATTAGTTAACAGGATAAACCTCTCATAAACAGGAGTGAGAACAGTGTTTGTGAAAACAAACAGGCCTTAAATCAAAGAGAGCTCTGCTAAAAAGCAACACCGAACTGCGATTGTTCGTATCCGTAAGGATTTTATCTCGCATGGATTTGCATCCCTTAAATTTCGCCCTCTAAAATTAGTCTTAACCACCAAAAATTTGCCTGGCTTCAGCTCCAAGTGTGGTTGAACCACCAACTTCCATCCCTGAACTGATAAATTTGCCAAGGCTGTCTCAAAATTGGACACTGTTCATTAAAAAGTCAATCCAGTTTAGCTTGAAAGGTTCCATCTTACAAATGAGCATGAACTAAAAATGCTTTGTCCCAGGCCTCCCAAACTTAATTATCCAGATAGAAGTCTGCCACTTCTCTTATTTTCTATTCTTCCCTCTTTTTCCTCCCATTTTTTTAAATTTTCATAAGTGAAATTCATTGCTTTGGGGTTGGCTTTTTCGAACCACACACATTTCTAAGAGTCACTTGCCAAGAAACGTCTGTAAAAGTATTTCTAGATGTTTGGAATTTCCTAGCAGTAGTATGCAAGTTTGGTGTGTTTGAATCTCTCGCTCAGCAGGAGGAAAATTGAGCTCAACATGTTTATGAGTATAAAAGCCATCTGTTTGATAGGGATCCTGGAAGAAGACTGAAGGTCTGACTCTGAGATGATGAAGTGAAAAGAAAAATTTCTGTTTCCTGTTGCTAAGAATTAATTATCCTGTTAATAGTGTGTTAGAAGAAGTAGGAGTGCTTTAAGTTATTACTTAAGCCCAAGGAAATAAATATCTTTAACAAAAAGCTTTCCTGAAGAAAAATCCACTATAATTTTTTAAATAGTTGGTCACATACCCAAAAACTTTTGCTCTCCATAAACGTGCTCCAGCAAGAGTTCCCCCCCCGCCCCTTTCCATTTCTTTGTGGATAAAATATTGAGATTTTTGAGTGAAGTGGCTACCTTATGTGCCTGACCATCATCTGCAGCCCTAAATTTGAGTTCTCACGTGAAGACGCTTGATGTTACCTTGCTCTTTGGTTGCATTTCTTGTAAATGTTGATGCTTAGTGCCTTCCTGGGATGCCTGGAGGGAAGGAACACTGTGAAATGGGATTCACTCCTTCGGTGGGAGTGGAGAGTGGGAAAGAGAAATGGGAGATCCTTTATCAGAGCTGATAAAATAATTCCACAAAAAAAAAAAACCCATCCAGAAATCTTGGGTGAGAGCTGGGAACCACTTTTTGGATGAACCAAACTCGGTCTGCTCTTTATAGTGGGAACCAAGGGAGGTGAGGCTCTAATTTTACCACCGGAGCTGTGCTCCTTATGTTTGGGGTGAAAAGACTCAGTAATCCCTCTCTAAGATGTTATTTGGATATATCAGGTCAAAAAGTATTTACTACATGATGACTTTCCGGTGGTTTACAGTAAAACAACCTAGCTGCCACACGTTTATAGCTTTGAAAACCATCAACAAAGCACAGATCATGGAAGCCACTATATACCAACAGCTGAAAAAATCTGTACAGCACATGATATCTGCAAACAGGTCACTTACAGAGTCTTCTGCATGGGGAATTTTCAGGAGAAAGACATCTCAATGCCTCTGAAAAGCACAGAAATTTCCTGCCCTCTTGCCCTCTCCCCTCTCATTCGCAGCCCTGAGTTCACTCCAGCTGCAGGATCGCTCTTTTAAAATGCAAATTCTCATTGCACAAAGCTGAATAAATACGGACGGGGAAGGTGGGCAGGTCTGCTGTACTTCGGTACACACCGGCTTTGTCCCTCTGTGCGCTGGCACGAGGACCTAGCTCGGGGTTTTTGGAGGGCTGCCAGCGGGGCGAGATGCCACCAGTATTTTCTTTAGTGCGTTGTAAACCCCAGGTGAGTTTTGACACCATCCATACCCTTGACGGACACTCATTGCATTATATATGAACTGTTTGGACCACGTTGAGTGTGGAGACTCCTGTAATGTCCAGAAGTATTTGGGTGTACAAAGAAAAATACAGCTGAGCTAACAGAGCTTTAAAAGACGCTGACTTGGGTGCTTGATAGCCCCTGCGTAAGGCTTGCTTGTCAACATTACCAGGCGAAATCTGTGAAATCTATGCCTTCAACCTGAATATACAAGGAGAGCCAAAATAACACATTATGAGCGTTAATGCAGTTGAAAGTAAAACCGCATGTTTTCCAAAGGGTTTAAAAGCTCATTTGAAGTAGGGCAAAGGGTCAGAAAAGAAGGAGTCCCATTTATGTAGCTTTGGCAACTGTTTAAAAATGAAGAAGCCCCACTTAGAACATGTACATTTCATTATATCACTGCTGCCCTTGTCACCGGCAGGAAAAGAGGAGATGCTCGCCCTTGCTTGGACCTGCAAACTCCAAGAGTTTCCCGACTTTTCCCAGAAAAAACAGGAAAGAAACAGTTCTTTGTTAAGAGTGAGTGGAAAGAGCATAAACCCCAAATGATTTTTTATTTTTTAAGGGATTTTTATGCTTAGGCAATAGGAAAAAAACTGAGTGTGTTTTACAGTGCTGAGTGCAAGGCTGTGTTCACTGCTGGGTGACCTGGTGTGCTGGGTACCGCCTGGGCTCAGCACCTCCTGCTGCCGGACACGAGGGGCTTGATGAGCCAGGCTGGGGGCTGTGCTGATGGGGAGGGGAGGTGCATGGGGCAATCCTGCTCCTGGCTCCCTCCAGCTCTTTATCCCAATCCCAGAGGGGATTTCATGGTTTTCCAGACATGCTTTTGCTTTGGCCTTTGCCTTGTTGCACTTTTGGCATCTGTATTTCCCAATAAGTGATGTCTCTTTTAATTACTCGGAAACCTGTCCTCTTGCTCTGATCTGACCACTCAAATCCCCGTCCTGAGTCCCTGCCACCCATGGTACCCCAGGCACTGATCCTCTTTGGGCTGTCCCAGATTCAGAGGATCAGGGAATGAGGGACAGGCAGGATGCTCCATGTCCTATACTCTGTACAACTCCAAAGTCCGCAGCCACCAGAGAGAACCAAGGTGCCTGAAGCAAACTATGTCGGGTCTGGAGAGGCTCCATGAACCCGCAAAGATGTGTTGGAAAGAAGCTGTCAAGCTACCTGCCCCCCAGGACCATTACAGCTTTCTTGCCAGCACACCTGGCTTGTAAAAATACAGCAGAAACTCCAGTATTTGCCCTTCAGGAACTGGTTTCCAGTAAGCGCAGCCTTTGGTGTGAATTTCTTGGTCTCGTTTTCAAGGTCTACAAAATAATCCTGGTGCCAGAGTCTGCTTAGAGTGAATCCTGCCCATCTCGCTGTCCTGGGCTTACAACAAAACTTGGTGCGTTAAAGGTAAAATATTAGAACCAAGTTTCTCTAGTGCTTTTTCTCTAGGAATTTGGGGAAAAAAGTGTTTCTGTTAAAAAAGAAATACATCCCTGGTCCACAGGCTTGAGTAGAGAGCAAAGGGAACATTTTTTTCTGAGGTTCGAGTTAAATCACTGGCAGGACATCACTGCTTTTCAAGCACTTTAACTCAGATCCAACAAAAATCTATAAAAAGCTGTTAAGTTGCGATGAAGGAGAGCCACAGCGGTAATGAGTTTACTACAGTCCTTGAGGGTAAACTCCAGACTACTGCAGGGGCAGGAGTCCGACTGCCATTCCCGAAGGACAGGCAGGTATTGCTGCAATGTAAAGTCCCTCGTGGACCTTCAGCCTCACCGTGTCCATGCCAGAAACCCTGGAGCAGATCAAGAGTAGATCAAGAGTAAATGTGAGGTGTTGATCTGTGTCTCCGTTACAACACTCAGCTCTGTTCATAGGCTGGAAAGGGCCCTTGGCTGGGGCAGCAGGTTGGGCTGGTGGTTTTATGGAGACGAATAGCATGAAAAGGTTAGAGAACTGGAGTGACAGAGCATGCTGCAGAGTAGGGTCAAAGCTCCCTGGGGAGCATCTGCTGGGCACCAACCAGAGCTTTAGGAGGTCTACGTCCTTCACATTCAACAGCATTTCATTTCCCTTCAGTGTATGCATGGAGAAGGAGAAAAGAGAGATGAACCTAAATAACCTCAAATCAAACGATTTCAAGAAAGCCCAAAGCTGTCAGACATGTGGGCAGTGATACAGTGATCAGTAGCTGCAAAGCATCCCAGAAACCTGTCTATGAAGAAAAGGAAGAGAAAGAGTCCAAGTGTGCATCAGAGCTCTCCGCTACTTCTATCAGCAAGGTGGTGTGAAGACCCCTTTCCTTTGGGACTGTGAACTTGAGAAGAGCCTTCAGAGACTACAGACTCCTGGTAATACAAGCGGTGGGAGACTTTTGCCCAGGGAGGGGAGATGCTATTCCTCGAACATCATGTAGAACTTCAGCCTTCTAGTTCAGCTTCTCTTATCTCCTGCGGGTACTTGATAGAAACTGGAGTGGCTTCTGCCATTCAGTACCATTCATTCTGCCAAATCAATCCAATCACTGCTGGAAAGAGCAGTGCATCAGTAAATATTTACTGAACTTTAAAATATTGCACTTTACCTAATATGTTGACACAAACAGACTATATATATGTTACTTTGGAAGATTTTACATCAATCCCAGTACAGGATTGATTTAAATTTTTGTTATAATATAGAAATGGCTCTGAATTTGGGGACATTTGGGGATTTATGGCTTCAGAAAGAATAAGGCAGGAGGACAACCCACTGGTTGCATCCTATAGAGCAGTTCAGAAGGATGTCTGAGATGTTCCAGCTTTATTTATGCAATAAGGGAAGCACCGGCAGATGGACTTTGTAGATACTGGGACTGATAAGAGAGTGACAATGAATGCTACAGCTGATGGTGGCAGCTCCAGGGATGCGCTGGCCTCTTACTTACACACGGGTGCACCTCCTCTGCAAGCCAGAGGCATTTGGCTTCTTGCAGCAGCAAACTCTTTTCCGTGTCAACATTTCCCTCTTGCTTTTGAAATCAGAATGACTTGAGGGTCTTCATGTATGAGAGTCTAACTTAAATATTGACTAAGAGGTTTCATGTGAGCTTGAGTGTTTTTAAAAAATCTAAATGAATCCCACAGGGCGAGTTTAGGGCTCTAAAATGGATTCGAGTAGAATAAAGGATGTATGAGTTATAGGCATAGGAAAAGTCTCAAATGGCAGATAAGTCAGCAAAAAACGGAGACCAAGAAGATGCAGAAATAACATTAGGGATATAAAGAGACTGGAAGTAGATATAATTTTCCTGTAATAAAGTAAGGAAAGAAAGTTTATCTAATATTCCCCAAATTACTCCTCTCCAAATATTTGTTGGTTGGTTTGCTTTTCCCTTCCAAAGCCTCAACAGCCTGATTTTATTTTCCTGGCTGTGTGGAGAACCAGGAACACCAGCAATATGGATTCCAGCATGAAATCTTACTTGCTGGCTCAAAAATCTATACCTGATATTGAAGGGATAGAAGCATCAATTTTTATTAGAGCTTTGTTTGCTACTTTTAAGCAAAGAAGAAAGTTTACTACAAAGTAAAAACATATGTCCCATGAAAAATATTGATGTGCACAGATAATGCTGTACAGCCCTTGGGTACCAAGTGGATGGAAAGAGTCAGAAAGTCATTAGCAGGGAAGGACAAAATAATTGTAAGACGTGTTGCATTAGACAAACTGCAGCTGAACCTCTTTAGTTCACTTTTTGCGAGTCTGAATTTCAAATAATACTTCTGTAACACACTAATGATGGACTCCGAGTCTAAAGGAGGGAAACCAGAATATGCAAAATCTTCCAAAGTAACATATATATAGTGCATTTGTGTGAATATATTAGATAAGTGCAATATGTTAAAGTTCAGTAAGTACTTACCGATGCACTGCTCTTTCCAGTAGTGATCACAGTGAACTGATGCAAGTGTGTATCAAATACATCTTCACATCTTTAGCTCTGTTTTCTTCTCCCCTCACAATATTAAAAATGGGAAAACAATATTTGAAATATTGTGGTTGTAAAATTAGAGAGCAGCAGCAGTCTTTTCTTCTAATTAAGAGTGACCATGTTTTAGTTTGAAGTCTTATAAAAATATAGAAAAGAAATTTTGGTCATTTCTGCACCTAGCCACAGAGAAAATCAGCAATGCCGAGGATTTCATATGTTTTTGATTAGCTTTTCCGGCTCATTCTTCCTATTAAAGTTCATTTTGAGGTTTGACCTGTTCTCCTTTTGCCTCTGTTGTTTTGGTCCTCCCTCAAAATTGGGGTAGATTGGGAAGCTTTTTCTCGGGAGCCCTTAGTGATGGAGTGGTGGGACCTTTCCTGGGGTGGATGTAGCTGGGCTGGCAGTGGGGATGAGGGGTCGTGTCTCACCCTGAGATGGGGGACACACACAAACCCTTGCCCCACTGCTTTGGACCTGACACAGCACCCCAGGGAAGCCAGAGGTGTATCAGTTGTTAGCGTCACATCCGAAAAGTGGAGCACAGGTTATAAATGTTAACATAAATATCTATTAATATCAGCTGTAAGGGTAGTGAAAATGCTTTAAATGTTTTAATGTGCTTTTTTTTGCTGGCAGTTTTCTCTTGCCTTCCTTCTTTCGGACAAACTTTGTTGATAATCTCCAGGAGCAGCAGAAATGAAGGGAGAAATGGAAGGAAAGAAAGTTTTTTGGATGAAGAAAACTTTCAAATCACAGAAGTGAATTTATATAAGATTTCCACTTCCTTTTAGGTTAAACCCCCTTTTAAACCAAGGAGCTATGCTGTCAGTACTGGATCCAAATTCAAATCATTCCAGGCTGGCCTAATTAAAAAAAAAATCTCCAGGGCTGATGTCAAGGGACCATTCAAAAGTCTAAGGACAGAGCCTATCCCTTCATCAGAAAACAAAGAGAAATCCTGAATATGTATGAAGATGGTCAGGAGCTTTCCCAAGCTCCCACTCCTCTCCTTGGGAAACCAAAAAGTATCCGCTTTAAATCTCGTTGGTGCATTTGTGAGACACAGGCAGTCATTGTACCCGAGACCCACGGTATTAATCACCTCTAGGTTTCCCTTTCCTCTTTCTGAAGAGGGGATTTTCTTTTTTTTAATGTCAATAAATAGTCCTGCCTGAGATTAGACTGTCAGGGACATAATGCCAGGAAAAAAGCTGAAATGCCCCAAACTGGAGGACCCTGACCTGTTTCCAGAGTCAGAGCTCAGTAGGTGTAGGTAACCGCTGAGGTTTTGCCCCAAACGCTACAAGCCCCGCTTTATGGTACAGCTGAAGAGAGTGATGGTCCCACTGGTCGGAATATGCAAACAGTTCTAGATTAAAAGAAGCCAGATCACCTCCCAAACCAAATATTGAATTAGGTCTGGGTTTTTTTTTTCCATCCCTTTTTTCATCTCACATTTGTGCTGCTCTAGTCTCTGCTGTGTCACTGGCTTCTTTGTCCCCACATCCTGCAAAAATACTGAATATCTCAAACTGTTGTTTGTGCTCAGATTTCTGGTCTGCTTTACCTGTGACGTTAATTCAACATATCACCAACAAATAAGCTTCTGACCATAGACTGACAAGTGCTTAACTGTCTTTTGGACATATCCTCACAGCAATTTTTTTTTTGCTGTGTGATTGCTTGGTATATTTTGACTGTATGTCTCGATAAGAATAGACATCTTTTCCTTGCTTATTTTCTCATGTGGCTATAAATCACAGTCTCCCACACGGCAGAGTGGTACAGCTATGGGTGACCCTGCAAAGACTCTCCTTAGGATGTTGAACATCCAGAAAGTTTGAGCCTAATCCTGCTCCTGCCCTACTCAATGCCACACATTTTAGTAACAACCAGAAAGAAGAATTATGTCACACAGGAAGAAAAAAAGAAAAGTAAAATGTATTTGAACTTTTCAGAAATGACAGGTCAGCTCACAATTTGACTGCTTTTTAAAGGGGGAGGAAAGGGCGTGTTTTTCTGGTTACCAGAATTTATCTTGTGTATTCAGTAACCGGATTGTTAAGGATACCCAACCTGGATCAATCTTCTTTCATCTCCCTGCGTTTTTTTTTTTTTTTAATGGGAGGTGAAGAGAAACTGGCTCCTTGAATTGTGGCAGCTTTGTGATGGGACGACATTTTCATGTGACTGTATTTTAATATCCTTCTCAACAATGACATCTTCTACTTGTTAAAGGTAGGTCAGTGAGTGAATCTAATAACATCTTTGTGGAAACATAAGGAGCTGAAATATGCCCTTGACTTTTCAGGAAACAGAGGTCTTTCAGAAATGCCAGAGAAATGAGATTCTATTTTTCCAAGGCATCAAATTTTTTTAAAGCAACCCAAAATGTGCATAATCATATTATAGGCAATCAGGGTGTCATTCAGCTACTATATCAAACAGGCATGTCATTAGCGCAGCAGGCTAATTGCCTGAGCTTTCCTTGACCTGGGACTTCAACATTAAGGCTCTGGGTGGCCAAGCGATTTTCATAATTTTGTCTGTACTCCATGAGTCTAGAGGAAATCAAGGTCCGTGATTGCTTTGGTAATTTTCCTTTCAGAACAGATTGCTTGATTTGACATTTTAAGTACAGTATCTTGTAACTCGCAGGCAGGGGGAACCTTTCAAAGAAACTGCTGTGAGTGCAGTCTCCTGTTTTCCTTGCTAAAACACTCTTCTGTGTCTTTAGAAGACTTATCTTTGTGAGAACACAGCAGCAGATCATGAGAATTGAGTTGCCACTGAGATAAGGTCATGTTATGTAGAAATATGAGCTCCTTAACCTCTGATCTTTCCCCCCACTTCCAATTTTGTAACCTTTCGCCGCATGTAGTTCACAGTGGAGTCAGGAGAAACGCCTGTATTCCTTTAGGTTTCCACATCAAGAACACGACAAACTTACTTTTTTCTATCTTAGGCTTTTTGAAAATTCGCACTGTCCTGCATTACAGATTTCTAACTGGCTTCCAGCGAAGAAAAAACTTCTTCCAACTCCTCAGACATGATGATGACAGCCATCTAAAATATCTGCCATTCCTAAAACCACGCTCAGAAGAGAATTTAACTTCTGACTAGATCAGTAGCCAACAAAGGCAGCTGTTGACATTTAAGCAAAGGTTTGGGATAAGATATTGTGAAATGGCTGCATCCTGGAAGCCAGGGAAGGGAGCAGAAGTCAACAGTAAACTTGAATTAAGCCGGGTGATTTTTTGACCAGGACTTCAGCGTGAAATCCCAAGTCAACTGAAAATCAATGGAGGAGATCGTGATAAGTGTCACACCTCTTGGTGTAAACTGATTTGAACCCAATACTGGATCGAGAGTTTCAAACACTTCCAGTGGGCTGATGTTGGGAAAGTGATCTGCAGAAGCAGAAAGAGCAGCCCAGTTTAGATGTCGCTCACTTGTCCCCAAATTACTCGCTATTTATGAAGCTCTGAGTTTTGCTCCTATCCCTCTAATATCTCTGCTAGTATGCAGTAGACTAAGAAATGGGAAAACAAGGCATGTGAACTGAAAACATATCTAACTACTTGGTTTTAAAATTACCTTGACTAGCCTGGTCAAGAGCACCCTCTTCCCCACTCTCCTCCCCCAAGCTCTGAAATTTTCCAGGGAAATGGGAAAGTTTGGATCCACAACACAAAATCTGCAGCTGGAGCTAAACATGTATAACATACACAAATCAATTTTCACCTTTTTTTTTTTTGTTTGTTAAATTTTATTAGTAGAGGAAGAATTTTTATAGCTGTTATAAACTCTCTTTTCTTGCCTTTCCTTAAGAGCAATTAGATTAGAAAGTGCACTATGCAGACCCATTTTCCAAAGCGATAGCATAGAAGGAGGAAAATTACTCTCCTGAAAGCTTTGTATAAGCTGATGGCTACAGAAAGATTGTTTCAGTGTTTAAAGCTGTATGGTGAGGTCACACAGAGACACTTACTGATTGGGATTAAATCTGAAAACTTGTATTATATTGCTATTTCATAGCAATAATTCATAATTCCTGATTTGAATCTTTGTGGTTTACCAGTTCACTAATAACGTCTTAAGCTGGAAAAAAGTGTTTCTAGGAACTTTCCATGAGTATCTTCAATAAAGCTTACTAAACACAGGATGTTCTTTATGGTTTTAATTTCATCAACTTTTTTAAAATACCAGTTTAACAATTAATGACCTGTGGTATTCCTTGAAGCAGGAATTTTCTGAGCTAATTTGTAGATTGCAACACTGGAGAAGGTGTCTATCTTTTCCTTAGTATTGATCCAACCAAGAGTGAAGAGGGCATATTAAAAGATTAGCAGAGATTTAATTACAGCTGGACTATTGCAAAGGAGCAAATGCCGGGCATGGCCAAACAAAGATCTTTATTACATTACAGGAAAAAACATTTCCTTGACCGCTGCAAAAACTCAAAAAATTACTGAGGGTACAGCAAAGGGGACTGGATACACATCAGTACTGGATACACAACGCACTTTGTGGACACAGACCGTTTGGAGAGATATTGCATCGTCTGCTTGGTTACTTCCCTGATATACATGAGTGTAACTGGAAGTTGGATTGGACCTGTGATCCTGACTGGAGATACGGGAATGGGTATCACACCCTGGCCCGCTGTAGTGTGTGTGCGCACAACCACAGCTGGTGGTGTGAGCATCCTTGGCGCAGGTGGGCCCAACAAGCCATAGCAGTGCCTCATTCAGTGTTGCAGTGCCTGAAAGATGCACAGAGATTTCCAGGCTGCTATCTTCCCAATCCTGCCTCTCAAATATAAATATACGCTTCAGATATTTAGTTCAGCTGGTTCAAACGAGCCATGGCACTATCAGTTGTTTGGTTTCTTATCCCATGAGAGGCTCAGGTTACGCATAGTGAGAACAGTTTATCCTTTGGTCTAACAGGATAATCTTATAGCTCAAGCAATAAAGTCTTGCAGCTCTGGATCCAGAGGTACAAGAGGTCTCCAGCTCTCAACTGGAGCTCTTTTTATGCAGAAGAATATAAAACCAAGCACGTGTCTGCTGTGCCTTGGCAAGAGGAACACACTCTCTTCTCCAGGCGACATGTGAGTCTGCTGCTCTTGCCACTATCTTAGACAGTCATCTTCTCTGTAGGAAGAATGGATTTAATTATATCACAGTTTCCAGTTTTATTAATGCTCAAACAATACGAGCATTAAAGTGAAATAATATGCCAAGTACTGTAGAGGCCACTGAAACGTTTCCTGTTATTGTGTTGTAATGGAGATCGCAGTAACACAGAGCCGTTCCAAATGACTGCAGCAGAACATGTCTCCAACCCTCTCCAAGATCCGCAGCTCAGCAGAGCTCTCAGGACTATCGCTCTTGACAATAGAGTTTCTAGGAATTAACATCTGAAGCAGCAAAGAATTTGCCTAGGAGGACTGGGCACGGCTCAGGCACTTCCTTGCTTTCTGCAAGCCTTCCCGATGAAAAGCAGACCTCGTCTGGCAGGGCTGAGAGCTGCCTGTGATACAGGGACACTACTTTCCCTAGCCACAGAGAAATGGCCAAGCTCACGAGCAGAAATTATTGACAAATATAGGGATTGAAAAACCACTACTGTTACGAGAGAGCTCATCTGGGTGGTAAATTTCTGGCAGGAATTGGAATTTGTGCCTACTTTCCTGGAGAGGTCATGCTCCCGACACAACAGTATTACTCAAATGAAGAACGACATACAGCAGTGGCTGTGATTCCCAGCAACGTTCTTCTTGGAAGAGGAAACCAGCCATCCATACGGCATGCCTGTAAATTTTTATACCAGCTCGCAGAATTTTTGACTCCGTCTGCAATGAGCAGATTAAAGTGTAGCTGTCTAAAATCTGCTGGCCGTCACTGTCGGTTTCGTGTTCCTATCCCTTCTGGAGGATGATGTCCTTTCAGTCCTGGTGTGGAACCCATCCGAGATCCCTACCACCAAATCTGCTCCAAAGTAGGGGTTGTGCTAATGAGAGATGCAGCTGAATTTCACTGTCTTCAGTGGCAAAACTCCATGAAGATAGGATTTCCTGCACTGTAATTTAATCAAATTCACTCGTGCAACGTCTAACAGAGAAATGCGTCTCTTCTACGTTTTATTCTCATTCTTCTACTACTCTTCAATGTTAACTTAATCTCTGCCTCCTATCTGACCTTTTTTATTTATACACCTTTAGTGCAATGAAAATGAATCATTGGATCATTTCAGCTCAATAGATTGTTCTGGAACAAACTCAGGGAGACGTCCATGAAGATTGCTTCCTGCCATAGACAGCAAGTTGTTTCTCTGTGCATGCTTTCATGATGGTTTTCCAAGGGATTAAAATTCAGTTAGAATAAATTACAGGCCTTTGAGTATAGCACTGGAATACAAGTGAAAATTACAGTGTTCTCATCTATTTACATGAAGACTCTTCATAAATAATGAGTCAGTGGTTGCTCTATCATGAATTGCCTTGACTACCCACAAACCCTTCGTTTCGTTTTCTTGAATTTGTTGTCACTGCCTTAGCTGAGAGTGGCTAGGGATGGCTTAAACCATAATTTCACGGAGTGAAGCTCCCAGTGATAAACAGAAACTGAGCTGGCTACAAAAAGTGGGCAGTTTGGAAAAAAAAAATAAATTAAACTTTTATTAATAATTTTATTTTACAATAGTTAGTCCTTGGCCAAGCGGTAACTGATGTCAGGGATATGCAGGTGAATTTTCTATCACAGGAGAAAACAGCAAAACAGGCCGAGGTTATATGTTTATCATAACATCTTCTATTTATAAGATGCTTTGGAATAGCTGGGGTAAAGACAGCCACCTGAGACCTCCCAGGGTCTTTGGATACTTTCAGAACATGAGTAATCGACATTTCATCACCCCTGGGAGATGATGGATTCTTTGTGCAATTGAGAAACTCGGTAACAGACTGTATAAAATTTGTTCTCTGTAATAAAAGTCGTCATTTAATTGCCTGCACACAGAAGTACATCTCATTTTTGCCATTTCTCTTCTCATACTGAGGTACCACAGAAACTTTGGCTATGGACAAAGAGTGAAGAATTGAGCCCTCAAGCACTGAAAACAGCGGGGGGATCTATCCTGTTGCTGGATTTTTGCAAGTTGTGAATAGTACAGGAATTAACTGTAAAATACACATGTCTACAAACGAATAAGGCTGTATCTATATGCCTTCAGCTGAAGATATAAAGTACATACAAAGAATTAATTTCTCTAAATCCCCTTTCCTTCCAGCTGGACACTTACTGGGATTATGTAGTCAGTGCTGCACTTCAGGACAGAAAGAATTGGAAGGAAAATCAGCTACAGACAAAACTGGCAGAAAATTAGGAGATAGGCATGCGCATGGGCAATAGAATTCACATTTAAGAAAAAGGGGGAAAAATTGTGAAAGAGAGCCAGACTACATACAGTAGTCTTAGTGTTTGCACTGGTTAAACCCCTTTTATCTCACATTCATAAACACAGGCTCTCTATATGATATAAAACACATTTAGCTGTCATTGAAATGCTGTGATTTATGGAACAGGGCTGTCCCTAAGAGGGTAACAACACTTGGTGCTTATTTTGGCAGGTGCACTAATTCAAACTGCTGAGCGGCTCAAAGAACAGCTAATGCTAATGACAAAAGGTTAATGATTTTCTTCTCTTTTCCTTTTTTTTTTTTTTTTATTGGAAATATTTGTTCACTTTAGGCACTGCTTCATATGTGACCCCAGCTCTAGCCAAGCAGATGTCAGCTCACTTTGCACTTGGCAAAGGCAGCATTTGAAGAAAATATTATTTTAGTTTCAAACATGACTAAATAGTCATCAACATTGCTGGGTTAATGAAGCGACATCTACAGACCTTTGCCTTTCCTTCATGTTTGCATTTAACAGGCTATAAGTGATGATCTATTTCCCCAGTAAATCGGAAATGACATGTCCAATAGAAAAACCAGCATTAAACGTGTTCACTTGTCTATCTACATATCAGTTCTGGGTTACATTTTGCAATTTCTCCATGGTCCTCTAATGCACTTGTTACCTGAAGCTTCTTCTGGCTTAATAGATTTGTAGACTTGTCTGTAACATCTTAAATGAGCCTACGCTCTCCACTGCTTGCGAACTCTCTAAGTTATCCCAGTACATACTTTATTAGTGTTTGTGGTCATGTTTAGTAAGATGGAAACCCATATAGTCAAGTCCTGAACCTGTTTTCAGCACACATCAAAACCCCGATTGCCAAAAGCAATTTGGCCATCTGAGTCTCAGACTAATGCTGGCTGCAAAAAGGGTCTCAGTTACTCCATGTCTGAGCTGAAGTTTTTTACAGAAACAGCAGCATCCTTCGCACGTGGCATGTTTATTGGCGCGGGAGTTACCTGGGGTCCTGGAAAGCAACAGTAGGTGGGAGCGAAGCAAGGATCTTATCCTCTCCAAAACCACGTTTTTAAAAATATGCAATATAGTATGGCATGGTTGCTGAAGCTGACCTGAGCTTATCTGAACGCTGAGATGCCTTCTCTGTCCTTCTCACAGCATGGGAAACCAGAGCTGAGTCGAGGTAGCCCTGACCTCAGTTTGGGGAGTGGGTGGGAGGAGCAGGCCACATTCCTGGACAGTATGTCAGCCATTCATCAAACCACGTGCCTGGGCCAGTTTCCTTGCTGTCTTTCATGGAGTAGGATCATCTTTTACTTCTTGCCTTACGCTGGTGATAGTGAACATTAAACATCTGTCCATCCTGCACTGGGAGCAAATTGGTGTAAGAGAAAGCCCTGGGAGCTCTGTGTAGGGCTTACTTACTGGGCACAGCACGGAGAAAATAATAAAAAAAGAGTTTTTAAACCCTTTTGAGAGCTTCAGAGGATAGATCCTTCAAGATGCAACGCTGTGTTGTCACTATCAGCACATGACCGCTCAGAGAAGTCCTGTACTCAAACACAACAAAGCCAGTCATCTGTCACAGGACAAAAATCTCATGAACAACAATATCAAAAGCAGCAGAAAATTCCAACAATAACAACAAAGCAGCAAAATCCTGGCCAGCACTGAAAAGTAGGTCATTCTGAATGCATCCAAGAGCTGTATCTCCACAAGGAATGGGACAGAAGCCAGAAAGATGTTTGTCAAATTAATCATGGAAGATCAGGTGCCCGTCCCCCAGCCCGCCCTCTTCTCGTTAACCTTTGGCATAAAGGCAGGTTTGAGATAGACTCCTAATAAGTGTGATTTTTCCTAGATAGTCCAACACTATTGTTATTATTTTCTAAACCACAGTGTTACTCACAGCAAGGGCCATGTTCCCTTTGCTCAGCCAAGTTCTCTCTGATATAGGGAGGAGAGCTGGGGAACTGGTTACACCACTGGCTCTTCTGGCTCTTGCTGTAGCCCAACACATGCTTTAGGTTCAGCTCTGATCCCAGCTGGACCAGGCTGAGGACCAGCAGAGCATCAGGGTGGCTGTTCACATCATGCACCAAACCTGTCCCATGCCTTGCTTAGAGCTGGAAAGCCCTACAAGCAATTGCAACCACTTGGCAAAAGTCTTATGCCAAGACAATTCTTAGCTGGAAAAATTGGGTTAGATTATCCCCTTTTAATGTTATTTGAATAGGACTATATCTAGAGTGGTTGCATCAGGAAGCAGCAGAAGTGAACAAAAAGCCCCTGAGATTTAATGAGTAGCTGTTCAGAAAGCTCGAGTCCGTCAGCTATTTACTAGGAAGGAAAGAAGGTAGCTTGGAAAGCATCAGGAACAGAAAGACCACTGGACATGAAAAATAGTATTTTAATGCTGAAGTTATCAGTAGAAGAGATCCTCAAAGTTTACAAGGAGAGTTTTAACAGTAACATCACAGTAGGACTTGGTGAGTAAAATGTGTGTAAATTTAACATATTTTTTTTTCCCCCACTATTGGTCAGTATTTGCTTCCCACCGAAGTCAAGAGTTATTTTGGCTTTACTTCAATTTTTTTTGAAGGACTCCTCTCTGAGAAAGATGAGTAGATGATAAAATATGTGAGAAGGTGACTAAAGCATTGAATGAAAAAATAGATTATGGGTACAGGGTGTAATATCTGGTAATGTTGGAGAATACGGATGCCTAGGAAAGAAAAAGACAGGCTGTCTGTTTTACTCAAGAGCAAAGAGAAGGATGGAAATCTGGATGCTGTAAGTGAAGCTTGGTCCAGGAATCAAAATCCATAAAACACATTAGTTCTAGGGTGAACATAGTAAAGAGTCTAGTCCAGGTTAGCCAAATATCTGTGGCTTCAATAGAAGCCTTTAGGAAAATATGCAGCCACTAAACCATTTTTATCCAACGTCCTCCAAACATAAAATACTCTTTTAGCTGTTTAAGGCTAGGTTTTTACTCCCACCCCTCCTGACCTGCCTTACAGGGCTGAGTCAGGAGCAAAATAGAGAGTAATGAAAATTGCCATCTGGTTTTGTAGCCCCCGTAACCCCGGTACCAGTTGCTCTTCACTGGTCACATTTCTTCCATCTTGTCCGTCTAGGTAAGAAAATCTGTGACATTGAATTCAGTCTGTGTTGAAAAAAGAAGAAGAAGAAAAAAAAGAGTGGTTTGCATGGAGCTTTTGGCGTGGAAAATCCCGGAGTGAAGTGTTTGTTGCCTCTTTGAAGGAAGATACATCACTAAGTCACTGTAACTAATAATCGTGCGATATTGAAAGAGCGCAGAATTTACTGGTGCAGTGGGATTACTTTTGTTAAAGCAATAATGCCTCATTTGTTCTTATGACAGAGCTTTACAACAGTTACACAGGCAAGTCTTTAACATCCATCAACATTACTGTCTGGATTGTATTATCTAGGAAATCCCAGAGTCACTAGCCTACAGGTTGAATTAGCTGCAAATTCATTTCAGATTAGAATCCCTTTTGTAAATGCTGCAGTCACTCAGGCAATACCTTGGAGGAAGCAGGGGGATGTTATTGAATTTTGTGTCAATAATTCTTTCCCAGCCTTTTTTTTTTTCTTTTCTAACCACTGCTTCTTGAAAGGCATTAAGGCATTAGGCTGACTTTAAAATAACAGCAGCAAACACTTTTCCAAAAAAACCTTCCTTTGTGTCCTTCCTGCAGGAATGAAAACCTTTCAAATACAGTTTATAGCATATCTGTCCGTTATGTCAAGTGTTTCAAAAATACATCAACATGTAGGTCCAGAGCAAACCACCCAAAGATTCCTTTCCAATTTTTGGCCATATTTCTGCACTGGGTTTCTCAAGCAAGCCTTGCCCAGGTACTTTCTCTATACCTATCCTTACCTAATACACCTTGGCTAGACCTCATCTTGCAATGCATGGAGCAACTCAACTCTTCTTTCCTCTGCAGGGTGGAAAGATGTCAGGAGGGATGAGATGGTCTTTTCCCTTCTGATGTGGTTCTTTGCATCATGAAAGCTTGCTTTTAGGGGACCTGGGTTTTTTTAGACATTGCTGCAGTGCATGTGAGAATTAAACCAAGAATAAGAGTCTTATTGCAGGTTTTCTGGTGTAAATGAAGAACAGGACTGATGGTCAGATCTGGATTTTGCCTGGGTTGCATTTGGGTCTCTCTTGAACTTGCTTGCGAGTAGTATTCCAGCAAAGAAGCCTGCAGGCAGGAAAGAGTATATTTGACTCAAGAGTTAGAGAATGTTTGAAGAAAATGAAGTTTGAACTCCAAACCACAAATATTCACAACAGAATCCTGATTCGGAGGATTACACCAAGCCAACGGCAGGGCAGAGCTGCTACCACATGACTGCTCGAATGTCACCTACAACATTTGGATTTTGAATCGTTGCTGCTGAACTCCTCCCAGGAAATCCTCAGGCCAGCATATTTTTGGCTAATAATTCTGAAAAAAGGTTGTATCTGAACATTCACTTGTTGCCCACATTACTCATGCGAATCATTTGCTTGGCATCTTGTTATACAAAGGACGGAGAAATCCGAATTAAGGACCAGATCCCTAGCTTTGAGATTCTTCTTAAAGGATCCCTTCTCTGCAAGAGAGCTAGAGCTTGGTTTAAATGCGCCATTAAAATCTGTGTTGACAAAACCCACGATTTTGCCATTTTGATTCTTTGAATTTCTAACCTGCTATGTTAACACTTTTATGTAACTTATACTGCTGCTGTCAGAGAAAAAAAGGAGGAAAAGCCCTCGTCTCTGCCCTTTTTATAGACTACTTCAAAGATTTAACAAGACAATTTTATGTTCTGATTGAAGAAATAGAAGTTATTGTGCAAGAAATTATTGAAGCGTCTGTTTAACTTGAAACCTGTGCTGAAGCTCCAGCCTGTTCTCTCCAGGGCTGTAGATATCATGAATATCTATGAGCAAGTGTGCGTTTCGTCACTATTTTTCCTACCAAAAATTAATTAATTCTATTAATCCTCAGAGCAGGTTTTAGCCTCTAATCAAAGACAAAGCTGCAGATTTCCTTCCCCATAGAGCAATTGTTCCCTGATTTGGTAAGTGCCTGTTTCAGATGAAGCACCCTGTTTTCTGGGGACTGTAAAGCCCCAGTTCCTACCCAAGACGGAGGTCTCTGCGACTGTCACCCCTTCCCGAGACACACACACTCGCAGACACAGAAATAATGGCTATTTTAGCCTGTCATTCTCTGCAGCCAAAACCTCACCTCTGTTCACTGGGGTCTTTACATAACCTGACCTCCAGAAGCCAATTACATCTGTTTTCTTTGTGCTCATGTGTTTCTAGTATTGACACCAACTTCGCTTTCAACAAAGGGTGGGTTCCCATGAACTCCGTCCTTTATTACCAGCTGGTTCTTATTAGAGATTAACCAATAAAAAATGAGTAATACAGTCAGCAGTGTGTTCCTACATGTAGCACTTTTCCATGTGTTTCAATTTACCAATCAACCAATAAAGTCCTGCCCTCCAATGAACTGCATTCCATACCTCACATTTTTTGCTTATTTTGATAAATGTAGCTTTTCATAGATAAAAAGGGCAAGAATCTGGCTAACACTGTCTACTGTTAGCTGGAACATTGATGTTGGTTAGATGAATTAGAGAATGCTACTTGATCTTTTCTTTGACAGCTTATTATGCCTTGGTTCCTGGGCTTCTAAAATTTCTCTTGCAAAGCTCTCTGTCACTGTGCTTAGTTAAAACTTGTCAAAAAATTAACGAACCCAATTTCAGGCCTGTTTTGCTTATTTCCTTCATCACTGAGCAGGCAAGGGAGAGTTTGAAAGGATACACTCTTGTTGCTGCTGTTGCAAGCTAAAATTCCATATCCAGTATTATGTGAGGAATTAAAGGGTTCAAAGCAGAAAACAGCAGTTCATAAAATGGGTCATTTCTAGTACAAACTTTTGGGAGGGAAAGTACAAAACACACACTTAATGGATTCCTCAATGAGAGAATCTGGGAGTACGCTTGTAAAGTTATTCTTTGCCACTGTATCTTCTCTCCTGAAAATCTTTATGCATATAAGTTATGTCAAGCATTTAAGCAGTTGTACTCAAGCCAGTAAATGGCTTACATGCTTAAAAATAAGCACATGCATAACTGTTCCTTAATGTTCATCATTTAACAGGAGTAGGTAAAGCCTCGGTTGAGCCTCTGGTGTCAGCAGAGAAAGATTATGATCCTCACTGGGACCAGGCATGCAACCAATATCGGCAGGACTGTGTTGTCCTTCACAGGTAGGAGAAGAGCCTTTGACATAGCAATGCTGAAGTGTTAAACTCACAAAGTTTTATTTAGACTCCTTCAGTCCATTATAAAATTTTAATTTCAACAAGTTATTTTTGTTATTGGCACGATTTTAATAAAAATGTGCCCTACTCGTACCAAACTGTGGTCCATGAAGGACTACCCACGTCTCCCACCCGTAAAGCAATCCAGGTGGCTTGAATGTTATTAGACCGTTTAATTCTCCTAAAGAGACCTTCCCTTTGACACTGAATTCTGAACTTGGCTTCATTATCACTTTTCAGAAGGAGACTGAAACACACGTAAAA